>NW_028263151.1:174787-334017 GCF_049901735.1 Notechis scutatus
AGAGATTGGATTGCCATTTGTCAGAAATGGGCAGGGGGTTGGACTAGATGGCCTATAAGGAACCTTCCAACTATAATTATCTATTATCTGTTATCTGTATAGCTAGTCTGGTGAAGAGAAGGACTGACATAATAGTGGGGTTCCAGTATTAGAGGGGCTGCCACAAAGAAGAGTGGTTCAATTTATTTTCCAAAGCACCTGAGGGCAGGACAAGAAACAATGGATGGAAACTAATCAAGGAGCAAAGCAACCTGGAATTAAGGAGAAACTTCCTAACAGTGAGAACAATTAACCAGTAGAACAGCTTGCCTTTAGAAGTTATAGGTGCTTCAACACTGGAGGTTTTTAAGAAGAGAATGGACAACCACTTGTCTGAAATGGTATTGGGTTTCCTGGGTTGGACTAGAAGACCTCCAAAGTTCCTTGCAGCTCTATTCTGATTGATTGATTGAATTGGAATCTTGGTGGTTGAACATAGTGGTCATTAAGTGAGACATCCTTTTAATTGCTTTGGTCAATGACTCCAATACTGGCATTCCCGGTTGCAGTTATGAAGTAATTCTGTGTCTTGTTAAGCAGAATGTGGGAATGTTTCATGAGTTGGCAGGGGTGCCTCCGAAGCTTAACACGGGCCATGTATTAACTGCATGGGTGGTGGAGTGAAATGGAACGCTGCAGATTTCCTAGAATGGCTTTGAAGTGTGTGGCACTTGTTGGCAGCAGTTCTGGATTTGGAACTGAAGAAGAGGCCTGGGCGCTTCAAGAGCTTCTGACAGCTGCTACTAGACATAGCAAAGGACCAATCTATGGTGCC
The DNA here is from genome assembly GCF_049901735.1 of Notechis scutatus. Taxonomy (NCBI): domain Eukaryota; kingdom Metazoa; phylum Chordata; class Lepidosauria; order Squamata; family Elapidae; genus Notechis; species Notechis scutatus. The sequence goes on from NW_028263151.1 coordinate 175,602, forward strand.
TCTGGCAGTCAAAATGGGGCACAGGGGGCCATTTCTGCCAGCAAAGTGCTGCAGGAGGCCATCCAGGCCAAAAACAGGGCATCTGGGGTCCATGTGCAGCTCCCCTTGCCCCATTTTGGCCAGCAAAGTGCTGCAGGAGGCATCTGTCCCATCTCCCCCCAGGCGGCCCAAAGGAGGAGAACTACAATGATGATCCAGTCCTTGAAGAAATCCAGTTTGATGCCCCTGCCATAGATAGATACATAGATAGATGATGATGATGATAGACAGACAGACTTAGAGTACATAACTTTATTAGTTTGAATGCATACTAATCAGCATACATTAAAATGAAATTTTGTTGCATGCAGCTCTCAAAGATTCACCACATCAAATATACACATCAAACATGATAAACAAATAAACAAACAATGTCACAATATATTCCATTTACTCTCACCTGTTCCTTTCTTTCATCTGCCCATTCTTCCTTCATTTATTAATGAAGAACCTTTTTCTACTACACAAATATAGAGTGAAACAATGTATCACATTAAACTGTGTTTGTGTGTGTGTGTGTAAAAGAAGAAACAGACATCCTGCGATCTCCGGAACTTAAAATTACATTTAATACACTTAATAAGCTTTCGTCAGCCTCTGCTGACATCGTCAGAGTATTAAGCTACCATTACAGAGATCTTTGCCTTTATATATCATTAACTCAGGCTGCATCAAACATGGGAGAAAACAACAACAAGACATAAGCCACCTTTGATCAACATGACAGAAGCAAAAACAGAGTTAATTACAGATGGGAGGCAGTTGAGTGGGCTTATTACACGTGCAAGGACTAAATTGATTAATGATATATAAAGGCAAAGATCTCTGTAATAGCAATAGCACTTAGACTTATATACCGCTTTATAGTGCTTTACAGCCCTCTCTAAACGGTTTTCAGAGTCAGCATATTTCCCCCAACAATTTGGGTCCTCATTTTACCCACCTCGGAAGGAGGGAAGGCTGACATTGAGCCTGGTGGGATTTGAACTGCCAAATTGTTTGTTTTCTGAGGTTCTCGCGGGTATTTGTATGTGGATCTTTGGTTATTCGGGTTTTCTCCCGTGTAAGATTGGAAGTATCTAGGCAACGTTTTGATGAAGTCTCATTCATCATCTTCAGGCTTCTGTCTTCAGCTCTGTGCTTCTCAGAGTGATGTGAGCTTGCAACTGCTTCTTCCTTTTAACTGCTAGTGGGGGTGTGACTTGATTGGGTGGGGGATTGTCTGTGTTCTGATTGGGTGGGTGTGTGTTCTCATTGGTTGGGGGTTTGGCTGTGTTCTGATTGGTTGGGGGGTTGGCCATGTTCTGATTGGCTGGAGGTGTGTTCTGTTCAGGTGGCGGCTTGGTTGTGCTCAGGTTGGTCTTAGTTACTGGGGGATTTGAGCTGGTGAGCTGTGATCTTGCTGTTTGGCTTCGAGTTCGTGGTCATGCTGCATCTTCATGGTGGGGGTCAGTTCGCTTCATGTATGGCTCAGAGGGGTTTGAAGTGGGTAGTGATGCAGCTGCAGTACGGCTTCTGACCACAGAGAAGCACAGAGCTGAAGACAGAAGCCTGAAGATGATGAATGAGACTTCATCGAAACGTTGCCTAGATACTTCCAATCTTACGCGGGAGAAAACCCAAATAACCAAAGATCTATCTATCTATCTATCTATCTATCTATCTATCTATCTATCTATCTATCTATCTATCTATCTATCTACCGTATCTATCTATTCTTAAGTTTTGGACATGTTTTCGGGCAAAATCATCTATCGCAAGTATCTATTCTTAAGTTTTACTTACATGTCTGGTATTCAGCTTTGTTCGGGTATTTTTCCACGTCATTATAGTTGTGCTTTTAAAGTTGTAGCAACGTTTCGGCAGAATCTCATGTGCCATCATCAGGCTTCTGTATAGTGTTTGTCTGTGAGTCAGACTTTCACAGCCATTTCTGTTTTAAATTTGGGGCTAGTCTACTGCTGTGCCAGAATGGTTTTTTCTTCATCCTGATTGGTTGGGAGTCTTGGTCTGTGTTTATTGGTCTTGGAGTTTGCTGTGTTCTGCTTGATTGGTGTTTCTAATATCTTCTGTCTGTTTTGTAGCTTTTTTTGTCTTGGTTGGCTTGCAACATTGTGTTTCCTGTATTGGAGGCTTTTAGTGCGGCTCGGCTCCGAGTAAATGGACGGCTATCATTTGTTAGGAAGCTAGGTTTCATCTGGTTGGGGTGTGTTTGAGCTGGAGGTATCTGGGGGAGTCTGTTTGTGCCCAGGTGTTTGCCTGGCTTCTGGTGTGGAGATTTTTTTTCTTTGAGAGTGCAGGTTTCCAGATAATTGACAGTCTGGTGGAGTCATCTCTTCTATTCATGCTTTCAGGTTTTGTTTTTTTCAATCTCTATGGCTTCTCTGATAATTCTGTAGATGGGCTTTTCTATAGTGGCTAGGGATTTGGTGCCATTGAAGTTGATGCTATGACCTGTGGCTTTCCTGTGTTGGACTAGTGGGGAAGTGTGTTCCATCTTTTTTACTGCATTTTTGTGTTCATCTAGGTGGGTACTTATTCTTCTATTGGTCTGTCCAATGTATACAACTTTAAAAGCACAACTATAATGACGTGGGAAAATACCCGAACAAAGCTGAATGCCATACATGTAAGTACCCGCGAAAACTTGAGAAAACATATATACATATACATATACATATACATACACATACACATACAGATACACACACACACACACACACACACACACACACATATATATGGATCTTTGGTTATTCGGGTTTTCTCCCGCGTAAGATTGGAAGTATCTAGGCAACATTTCGATTAAGTCTCATTCATCATCTTCAGGCTTCTGTCTTCAGCTCTGTGCTTCTCAGAGTGATGTGAGCTTGGAGCTGCTTCTTCCTTTTAACTGCTAGTAGGGTTGTGACTTGATTGGGTGGGGGCTTGGCTGTGTTCTGATTGGGTGGGGGTGTGTTCTCATTGGTTGGGGGTTTGGCTGTGTTCTGATTGGTTGGGGGTTGGCCATGTTCTGATTGGCTGGAGGTGTGTTCTGTTCAGGTGGGGGCTTGGTTGTGCTCAGGTTAGTCTTAGTTACTGGGGGATTTGAGCTGGTGAGCTGTGATCTTGCTGTTTGGCTTCGAGTTCGTGGTCGTGCTGCATCTTCATGGTGGGGGTCAGTTCGCTTCATGTATGGCTCAGAGGGGTTTGAAGTGGGTAGTGATGCAGCTGCAGTGCGACTTCTGGTCTGTGGTCGTGTCTCATCTTCTGTGTGGGTGTGAGTCTGCTTTTTACGTGGAAGTGTGGTGGTGGCATCTTGTGTGGCCCTCGTGGGTGTGGGTCTGGTGTCATTCATCATGTTAGGTACTTGTCTGTTCATGAGGGCGGGTTTCCAAATGGCTGGTAAGCGGGAGGTGTCATCTCTTTTATTCATGCTGTGTGGGCGTTTTTCTATCTCTATCCAATGCATACTTCACCTACAACGGACAAAAATACAAACAAATAGAAGGAGCACCCATGGGATCACCCCTCTCACCTGTCATCGCAAACCTCTACATGGAACACTTTGAAACACAAGCTCTAGAAAAATATGATCACAAACCCAAACTCTGGCTCAGATACGTAGATGACACCTTCATAATCTGGCCACACGGGAAAGAAAAACTGAACAACTTCCTCACACACCTCAACAACCTACACCCCAAAATACAATTCACCATGGAAACAGAAGCTAACAATCAACTTCCCTTCCTAGATGTCTTGGTATACAAAAAAACCAATGGCTCCCTAGGACACACCATCTACCAGAAGAAAACGCATACAAACCACTATCTACATGCACTCTCACACCACCACCCAGCACAGATCAATTCCGTAGCTGAGACACTCATCTCCAGAACAAAATGCTTAGCTGATGAACAACACCTAAAAACTGAACTAAACACTCTCACCAATGTACTAACAGCCAATGGATTCCAAAGAAAGAAGATTACCCACCTAATCCAAAAAGAAACCCCATCCAAAGTCCAAGACAGAGAACAAGAGAACGGCATAGCCCTCCTCCTACAGACAAAATCAGCAAGATCCTCCAAAAACACAACATTAAAACAGCATTCTGCACAAACAGAAAAATATCCACCATCCTAAGAATCCCTAAAGACAAAATCGAGTTAGAAAACCAAGGAGTATATGAAATCCCTTGCACCGCCTGCCCCACCACATACATTGGACAAACTAACAGAAGAATAAGTGCATGCGTTGAAGAACATAAGAACTCAATCAAAAAGGAAGAACCGACCTCTTCCTGGTCCAACACCTCAAAGCCACAGGACATGAGATTGACTTTAAAAATACCAGAACTATCGCCAAACCGAACACTTCAACAACAGAATAATCAGAGAAGCCATAGAGATAGAAAAACGCCCACACAGCATGAATAAAAGAGATGACACCTCCCGCTTACCAGCCATTTGGAAACCCGCCCTCATGAACAGACAAGTACCTAACATGATGAATGACACCAGACCCACGAGGGCCACACAAGATGCCACCACCACACTTCCACATAAAAAGCAGACTCACACCCACACAGAAGATGAGACATGACCACAGACCAGAAGTCGCACTGCAGCTGCATCACTACCCACTTCAAACCCCTCTGAGCCATACATGAAGCGAACTGACCCCCACCATGAAGATGCAGCACGACCACGAACTCGAAGCCAAACAGCAAGATCACAGCTCACCAGCTCAAATCCCCAGTAACTAAGACCAACCTGAGCACAACAAAGCCCCCACCTGAACAGAACACACCTCCAGCCAATCAGAACACGGCCAACCCCCAACCAATCAGAACACAGCCAAACCCCTACCAATGAGAACACACCCCCCAATCAGAACACAGCCAAGCCCCCACCCAATCAAGTCACACCCCCACTAGCAGTTAAAGGAAGAAGCAGCTGCAAGCTCACATCACTCTGAGAAGCACAGAACCGAAGACACAAGCCTGAAGATGATGAATGAGACTTCATCGAAACGTTGCCTAGATACTTCCAATCTTACGCGGGAGAAAACCCGAATAACCAAAGATCCACATACAAATACCCGCGAGAACCTCAGAAAACATATATATATATATATTTGTTTACTGAGGTTTTCGCGGGTATTTGTATGTGGATCTTTGGTTATTCGGGTTTTCTCCCGCGTAAAGTTGGAAGTATCTAGGCGACATTTCAATGAAGTTTCATTCATCATCTCCAGGCTTGTGTCTTCGGCTTTGTGCTTCTCGGAGTAATGTGAACTTGCAGCTGCTTCTTCCTTTTAACTGCTAGTGGGGGTGTGACTTGATTGGGTGGGGGCTTGGCTATGTTCTGATTGGGTGTGTGTGTGTTCTCATTGGTTGGAGGTTCCTTGCAAAATTGACAGACCTACTCCAAGACTCCACATACAAACCCATAAACACGGACCCAACCACATATCTGGAAAAAATAACCAAGAAGAAAATCATAACCAGCAACGTGAGCAAAGAGATCCAACAGACGATCATCCCAAGAGAAAAATCTTCCAGATGCCCCAAACTATATGGCCTCCCCAAAATACACAAAGAAGGCATACCTCTCAGACCCATAGTCAGCTCCAGAGGAGCACCACTATAAAACCTAGCCAAATACCTAGCAAAGCAGCTGCAGCCCCATGCTGAAGCAGCAGTTTCACATGTACAAAACTCATACCACCTCTTGGAAATGATCAAAGATCTATGCATGGAACAAAAAGATTTGCTTGTAAGTTTCAATGTGGTTTCACTATTTACTCAAGTCCCGATAAAAGGAACTCTCGAAATCATCAAAAATAAATACCAACCACCCAAACACCTCATGGAACTAACAGAACACTGCTTAACCAACACATATTTCATATACAAAGGACAAAGATACAAGCAAATTGAAGGAGCCCCTATGGGATCACCACTGTCACCCATTATTGTAAACCTGTTCATTGAAGAATTCGAATCCAGAGCCCTAGCCAATGCCACCCACAAACCCAAACTATGGTTAAGATACATCTATGACACATTTGTTATTTGTCCCCATGGAAAAGAAAACCTAAACAATTTCCTAACACACCTAAACAGCACACACCCCAAAATCAAATTCATCATGGAAACAAACAAACAAACAACTACCATTCCTAGATGTACTAATCTACAAAAAAACAGATGGCACACTAGCACACACCATATACCAGAAGAAAACACACACCAACCGCTACTTCAATGCCCAATCCCACCACCACCCAGCACAGATAAACTCTGTGGCCAAAACACTAATTGCCAGAACCAAATGCTTGGCAGACAAGACATACATAAAGACTGAACTATGCACCCTGACTAAAGTACTGACAGCCAATGGCTTCCACAAAAGCAAAATCACTGGCCTGATCCACAAAAACACACTGAGACATAATGGAGACCTAGAAGATGAACAGACCTATAGAACAGCTGTCCTGCCCTATATAAGAGGTACTACAGACAAAATCAGTAAGATACTACACAAGCATTACATCAAGACTGCCTTTAACACAGACAGAAAAATAGCAGCCATCCTAAGAAACCCCAAAGATAAAATTGACCGGGAAAACCAAGGCATATATGAAGTCCCCTGTGCATCATGCCCTGCCACATACATCAGACAAACCAATAAAAGAATAAGTATCCACCTGGATGAACACAAAAATGCAGTAAAAAAGTTGGAACACACTTCCTCACTAGTCCAACACATGAAAGCCACAGGTCATAGTATTGACTTCAATGGCACCAAAACCCAAGCCACTATAAAAAACCCCGGCTACAGAATTATCAGAGAAGCCATAGAGATTGAAAAAAGACCCAAAAGCAGGAATAGAAGAGATGACTCCACCAGATTGTCAATTATCTGGAAGCCTGCACTCACAAACAAAAAAATCTCCACACCACAAGCCAAGCAAACACCTGGGCTCAAACAGAACCCCCCTGATTCCCCCAGCTCAAACACACCCCAACCAGGCACCCAGATGAAACCTAGCTTCCTAATAAATGATAGCCGTCTGTTTACCCAAAGCCAAGCCACACTAAAAGCCTCCAATACAAGAAACACAATATACAGGTTGATGGAGTTGATGTTTGCAACCATCAACCAATCAAGAAATGACAACACAGCCAATCTCCCCATCAGTATATATAGGGAGACGGCAGTTCTGATCATGCTTTACTCGCACAAGCATGAAGCCAAAAACACCAGCCTGAAGATGGCGAGTGGGACCTCATCGAAACATTGCCAAGATACTCTTAATCTTACATGGGAAAAGACCCAAACACGCCAAGACCTGCATACCTGTACCCATGAAAATCTACGAAAACATATATATATGTTGATTGAATGAAAAACTTAATAGGAAACTCAGCAAAGGAGTCTATGGAAACAAACATCCTTAAAACACTAATAATGAACCCAACCCAACATATTTTTAAAGATACTTTTGATTAAAATAAATGAAGTGGATGCTGTCCTTGTAGAAATTAATATCCACATTTTTGATATCAGTGTGCATTTCAAAGTTGATCATTGGATCCTCCCTGGGGACAAAAGGCATTAATGAAAAATAAAAGGGTGGGGAATTGTGGCTGATTAACAGATACTTTGCGATTAGTCACATCATGTGATTTCCAGTGGTTTCATGGAGACGCCCATGTCTTATTTCATGATATTTTAGAAATCAGATCAAATACCAAAATGCCCCCAAATCAAAATAAAAGTTCCAGACCCCAGCATAAATCAGAGATTCTTGTGCCTCATTATCGTTTCTCTGCTATTCAGACTGGGTCTCAGTAGGATAATGTAACATTTGGGGAAAAAAATACAAGCCAAGAGACCAGCCCCAGATGCTAAGATGGAAAAGATCTCCACAACCACCATGGACTTCCCTTTGGTGCTCAGATAAGTGGGGAGGAAGGTGATCCAAACACTGCAAAAGACCAGCATACTGAAAGTAATGAACTTGGCTTCATTAAAGCTGTCAGGCAATTTTCTAGCCAAAAAGGCCACTGTGAAACTGATAAAGGCCAAAAAACCCAGGTAGGCAAGCACAGCGTAAAACATTGAAACTGAACCTTCATTACATTCCAAGATGGTCTCTCCTACCAAGGAGTGGAAGTCCAAATTGGGAAATGGGGGAGAGGTTACTAGCCAGGTGACACAAAGAATTCCTTGGATAAGGGGACAGGCTAAGATAATGGAATTAGTTAGTGGTTTTCCTAAGAGTTTCCTTGTCCTGTTCCCTGGCTTGGTGGCCATGAAGGCCAGAACCACCATGACAGTTTTTGCCAAAACAGAGGAAACTGCAAGGGAAAATAGAATGGCAAAGGAAATTTGTCGGAAGAGACAGGTGATCTTCCTGGGTTGACCAATAAAGAGGAAGGAGCAGAGAAAGCAAAGCAGGAGGGAGACCAGGAGAATATAGGTAAGATTTTGGTTGTTGGCCTTGACGATTGGTGTACCATGATGTTCAAGAAAAATCATCAGGATTGCAAATGTGATCACAAAGAGAGAAAAAGCTAGAGAAGCTAAAGCATATCCCAGAGGTTCTTCATAGGCAAGGAAATGGAGCTTCTTGGCAATACAGTGGTCATTATCCTTGTTTGGATATTGGTCTTCTGGGCAGAGATCACAGTGGGCTGCATCTGGAATCAAAAACCTTTATCTAAGAATTTTGAGGGGCATTTGCCATGGGTAATATCTCTCTCTCAGGGGTTACATGACTATCCTTTTCTTTTGTGGCCAACCCACAATAGTAATGATAAGGTGATGCATTGTGCACTTTATGATGTATCAAAAAGAACTAATCATCCTTCATTCATGATGATCCTGAGATTAGATCAGCCAGAGACAAATATCTATTCAGTTCTAAAAAGCCTGGTTGCTGGGAAGGAAAAGGCCCTGTACAGTCTTTGGGCACTTCCATGCCCATGTATCTTTAAGTCTCAGAGAGATTGCCAACTGTGTTTTCCCCCACTTTATATTGCAATCCTCAACTGACTGATAGATGTGTCAAATAGCTATTCTGCTAATTGTTTATGGAGATTCTCAGTTATCCAGGTCATGGTTGTCCCAAAGGTGCTTTTTCAAAAGGCAACTGGACTTCCTTTATTTTTCTTTGAAGACCTTTTGCTTTCCACCCAAAAAACTTCCTCAATTCTGACAGAATGGTGGAGGATGGAAGGATTTACTGTATATTCCTTACAGCCATTTGGTGGTTAGCACACTTTCTGAAAGTCATTGAGGCCACTTTGAGGTTCATCTGTGCCCTCAGGATCACCTGAATAGTGCAAATGGGTGTGGAAGCTTCTTAGAAAGGACCATGTTGTAAACAGGAGGTAGGCGGTGTCGTATCCTCTTAGATAGAAACCTCAACATTGAAATTTACAGAAAACCCACACAGAGAAATCAGTATTTACATTTTGATTCGCACCACCCACTGGAGCACAAATTAGAGTGATCAGAACTTCACCACCGGGCTGAAGGTTTGCCTACTAGCAAAGAGAGAAAACAAAAAGAACTAAAACACATCAAGGAAGCTCTCAGAACTTGTGGCTATCCCAACTGGGCTTTCATCAAATAATAAAAAAGACCCAGCAGGAGCTTCTCATAACAGATAACGAAGAGAACAATAAGTGAAGCAACATTGTCATTCCATACGTTACAGGACTATCTGAAAACTCAGGAGGATTTTCTGCCAACACAATATACATGCATACTTTAAACCCAAGAATCTGCACTGTATATCGGGCATTAATACAATTGAGCGAGTCCAGAAGTATTTCACAAGAAGAGTACTACACTCCTCTGCTTGCAACAGAATACCCTACACCACCAGGCTTGAAATTTTGGGTTTGGACAACCTAGAACTATGCCACCCATGGCTGGACTTAAGCGTACTACACAAAACTATCTGCTACAATGTCCTACCAGTCAATGACTACTTCAGCTTCAACCACAACAATACAAGAGCACACAACAGATATAAACTCAATGTAAACCGCTCCAAACTTGATTAAAGAAAGTATGACTTCAGCAACAGAGTGGTCAATGCATGGAATGCACTACTTTACATCCTCTAATTCCCACTCTTTTAACCTTAAAATATCTGCTATTGACCTCACCCCATTCCTAAGAAGTCTGTAAGGGGCATGCATAAGTTATTACTTATTACAGACCAATCTCCTCATGCTGCGTCACCTGAAAGTCATGGAATCAATTATTAACCAATCCATTATCCTCCACTTAGAGACAAACAACCTTCTCTCCAATAAACAATTTGGTTTCAGAAAAATACTATCCTGTAATCTGCAACTCTTACACTGCAAAAACATATGGACTACACAACTCGATCATGGCAAAACAATAGAATGCAATCTACATAGACTTCTGTAAAGCCTTTGATTCAGTGGTACATGACAAACTACTCCTAAAACTAAAATCTGATGATATCTCTGGACAACTGCAAAACTGTATAGAAGCATTCCTGTCAAACAGACTGTTGTGAACTAAAGAACTATAATTAATTTGCCTAGCAGGATCGTAATCCTGCACGTCCTATTGGCCCATATAATGGCAAGTTACGATTGGTTAATTCCGAGCAATCTGACTGGCTGTTGGCGGGCCGCGCCAAGATTCAAACGCTATAACAATATCCATTGGTTATCCGGATAGCAGCTTACGCTATAAAAGAGTGACTGCTAGCCGGGTTTTTTTTTGTCTCTGTTATGCTTGTGAATAAAGAGCTGAAGTTCACGGTTTACAGTCTGGTCTCCGTTCATTAAACCCATGCCTCATACTTAACACTGGCGACAAAGGTGGGATACGGAGACAATAGAGCTGACTAAACCCTACAGAGCACCAACCGAAGCACGTGGCTGAGAGCGCATCTACATCGGCAGGATGTCAGGTGGCGCTATACCACCCGCTCCTTTTGACCCGGAAAAGGAAGACTGGGAGTCGTATATGGATCAGTTTCAAATGTTTCTAGAAACCAACAATTTGAAAGACGCAACAGCCGGAAAGAAGCGGGCGGTGTTCTTGACCCATTGTGGACCCGCCGTTTTTAGCATGGCGAAGGCGCTCGCGAAACCAGCTGAGGTGACAGCAATGGATTGGGACAACCTCGAGCCTATCCTACAGGCTCACTATGCCCCCGCCATACCAACGTTGGTCCGGAGACATGAATTTTATCAACGGGATCAGCGGAAGGGTGAAAGTATTGCAGACTTCATCGCTGACCTGAGAAACCTGGGAGGCTTCTGTGGCTTTTCAGACCTAGAAGAAGCTATGCGAGACCGCATAGTTCTGGGATTAGATGACCACACAGTACAGAGCAAGATCATGGCAAAGGAGGACATCGATCTTGCAGATGCCATTGCTGATGCTACTGCAGCAGAGGCAACCAAGAAGTCGGCCGCTCGAATGCGCCGCACCAACGCACCGCTCCATCAATTCGCCCGTGAAGCCTCGCCTCAACTAGAAAGGCACTCAGCAACAGCGCACCATGAGGACCTCGAGTCCCAATCCGAGAGTGAGGAAGAAGAGGTTACAGACTTCGGGCTGAACGAGATCAACAAACTCAAAAACTTCAGCACCCATGTGTGGGTTGCGGGGGAAACCACCCGCGATCCAGTTGCAAATTCCTCGACGCAATCTGCCGTTCCTGTGGGAAGAGAGGCCACATCGCACGGGTCTGCAGAAGTAAGAGGGAATTCAACACAAATAGAAAGGAGAACAACCTCCGCCAAACCACAGGGAACCTCCCTGCAAATTGGGATCGTTTGTATAACCAATGGAGCAACCATGCCTACGGCAGCAAAACATCTGCTCTTCCAGCACGCCAAGAAGAGACACACCAGACTATTATTATCGGCCACGCTTTGTCATTAGACAAACAAAAGATCCGAGTGGAAGTGGCGATCGAGAACAAACCTTGCCTGATGGAAGTCGACTCCGGATCGTCTCTCTCAATGGTTTCCTGGAAGACCCTTAAACAACTGATCCCTGCCATCCATTGGCAAGACCTCAGAACACAGAAAATCATCCTCAGAGATTACCAGGGGAACACAATCCCAGTCGTCGGAATGAGTCAAGTCAAAGTATCTTTTAAAGATCGTGCCATGTCACTCCCATTAACTGTCATCGATGGTGACCGGCCCAGCTTACTAGGCCTACAATGGTTCGCCCCACTCGGGATCGAGGTGGCCGGCATTCACCAGGCCGGAAGCAACGATTGGGAAGAGAACATCATCCAGGAATTCCACGATGTGTTTTCGGACAACTTAGGCAAGTACAAGGGGACCCCTATATCATTTAGCCTCAATCCAGAAGTAGCCCCTATCCGCCTTAAGCCTCATCAGGTTCCGTTCGCCCTTAAACCCAAGATTGACGAGCAACTTGATAAGTTAATAGCCCAAGGGGTGTTGGAGCCTATTGACCACGCCCGTTGGGAAACCCCAATCGTAACCCCCATCAAACCGGATGGGTCGATCAGAATTTGTGGGGACTACCGCACCACTCTGAACCACGCACTCCAACAGAGCGCTTATCCAGTGCCGGTAGTTCAACATCTTCTCCACTCCTTGGGCAGCGGGAAGATCTTCGCAAAGTTAAACTTAGTGCAAGTGTATCAACAACTACCCGTTGATGCGGAAACCACAGAGGCACAGACTATCGTTACACACCGAGGTGCCTTTAAATGCAACAGACTCCAGTTCGGAGTGAGTGTAGCCCCCAGGATATTTCAGAGTCTAATGGAGAGACTTCTACAGGGAATAAAAGGGGTTGTACCATACTTCGATGACATGTTAATTGCTGCCCCAAATAGAGAAGAGCTTGAAAGGCATCTCAGATCGTTTTTACACAGATTTAAGGACGCTGGTCTCAAGGTTAAAAAAAATAAATGTCAACTATGCACTGAAAGGGTAGAGTTTCTCGGATACCTCCTCGATAAAAACGGTATCCACCTTACCGAAAACAAACTCAGGGCAATCAAGAACGCCCCAAGACCTAAAAATAAGACTGATCTCCAGGCTTTCCTGGGACTTATTAACTTTTACAACATCTTCTTGTCCCAGAAGGCAACCGTAGCTGAGCCCCTACATAGACTTCTCGACAAGAAAGACACCTGGGTCTGGGGACATCGAGAACAACACTCTTTTCAAAAAGTGAAAGACTTATTAACATCTGATGCTGTTCTAATGCAGTACAACGAGACTTTAATTATTACGTGCGACGCATCACCATTTGGGGTTGGAGCCATTTTGAGCCACGTGTTACCAAACAGGAATGAGGCTCCTGTTGCTTACTTTTCCCGCACGTTAGCAAAGGCTGAATGAAACTATAGCCAACTTGACAAAGAGGCTCTTGCTATTGTATCGGCCGTGAAGCGATTCCACGAATATGTGTACGGGCGGCCCTTTACTCTAATTACAAACCACAAGCCTTTACTTGGCATTTTAGCAGGTGATAAACCAACCCCATATATATTATTAACTAGAATGACTCGTTGGTCAGAATTCCTAGCAGCCTACAACTACGTACTGCAGCATCGCCCGGGGAAAGGCATTCCCCACGCTGACGCTTTGAGCCGTTCTCCACTTCCGGAAACCGTCAGCGACCCAGCTCCTCTCACCATGTTGCAAATTGAAACCCTCAATTCGCCGCCACTAACGGCAAGAGATATCGCTGCCAGCACAAAACGAGACTCTATCCTCACAAAAGTTCTCAGTTGGGTCGAACGCGGGTGGCCAGTCGAAGAAACCCCCGCCATTTTTGCGCCATTCAAGAACCAGCAAACGGAACTATTCTCCCAGAAGGGCTGCATTCTATGGGGAGATAGAGTCGTCGTGCCAGAGAGACTACAGCGACTCGTGTTGCAAACCCTGCACGAAGGACATCCGGGCATCGTCCGCATGAAGGCCCTCGCCGAAGCTACGCGTGGTGGCCAGGCATCGATAAACAAATTGAAGCCTGGGTTACCACGTGTAAAAACTGCCAAGAAGTCAGCAACGCCCCACCGAGAGCAATTCCCACCGAATGGGAAACTCCTCGAGGCCCGTGGTCCCGCATCCACATTGATTTCGCGGGACCCACGAAAGGACACACTTTTCTCCTAACCATGGATGCTTACTCCAAATGGCTCGAAATCCACAAGATGAAAAGCACAACTACTGACTCTGTTATTAAAAAACTAGATAGATTATTTGCAACACACGGTTTCCCGGATGTTCTAGTTTCTGACAACGGACCCCAGTTTACTGCCCTTACCTTCAACAATACTTGGCGGACCGGGCATCCGCCATGCCTTAACTTTGCCGGCTCACCCTGCGGCAAACGGTAGGGCAGAACGGATGGTTCAATTCCTTAAAAAGACGCTCCAAAAAATGGATCCGGGGGACATCGATGTGAGATTGAACAAAATACTCTTACTACAACACATTACCCCCACAGTGTCACCAACAAGACCCCAGCCGAACTTTTAATGGGGCGGAAGCTTCGCTCCCACCTCGACCGACTACACCCATCTTACTCGCCAGAGAAATCTTGTGGATCCAGCGGAACGTATCGCCAATTCAAGGTAGGCAACTTGGTCTATGCAAAAACCTTTCCGGCAAACCGTTGTGGGTCCCAGCCACTGTACTTTACCTCACTGGCCCTAGATCTTACCGCCTTAAGACGACAGACGGCAAGATATGGAAACGCCATATTGATCAACTCCGATCTCGCTTACAACCAAATATCCGCGACCCCTCTGACTTCCAAACTCAAGGGAGAGGGAATACCGAGGGGGACGAAGGCCATATAGATGACAATGTAATTGAGGACAGACGGCCGCTAAACCAAGTACTCGCGCCACCTGAAGAAGGTCCGGTATCGGGGGCATCCTCCCCACAGAGGAACACTGTAGTAGAGGCGTGCCCGCCCGATCCAGGAATGGACTTAAGGGACCCTGATAGTGCCGAAAACAGCACCGCGGAATCAACCCCGGGCGAAGACGAGCCTTGCGTTCCACCGGAACCGAACTTTAAACAAAAACCGGTGGAACAGCGAAAATCAAATAGGCAGGTAAAACGACCTGCTACCTGCGTGATTACGTCACCACGGCCGTCAAACGAAACCCAAGGGGGAGGGGTGTTGTGAACTAAAGAACTATAATTAATAAAGATTCATTTGCCTAGCAGGATCGTAATCCTGCACGTCCTATTGGCCCATATAATGGCAAGTTACGATTGGTCATTCCGAGCAATCTGACTGGCTGTTGGTTATCCGGATAGCAGCTTACGCTATAAAAGAGTGACTGCTAGCCGGGGGGGGGTTTGACTCTGTTATGCTTGTGAATAAAGAGCTGAAGTTCACAGTTTACAGTCTGGTTTCCGTTCACTAAACCCATGCCTCATACTTAACACAGACAATAAATGGTCAAAATTGGGAGTGTCCTATCAAATTCTGTACCTGTAATAGTGGTGTCCCCCAAGGCAGTGTTCTAGGACCAACCCTCTTCATACTCTACATAAATGACCTCTGTGATCATATTAAGAGCAACTGTGTTCTCTTCGCTGATGATTTAAAGCTGTTCAATACCACAGACAATACTGCTACCCTTCAAAAAGATCTTGACTGTGCATCAGAATGGTCAAACAAATGGCAACTTCAAATCTCAACAAATATATGCTCTGTCTTACATATTGGCAAAAAAAAATCAGAAAATAAAATACAAGCTAAATAGTCAAGACCTTGTTGATGATCCAAGCTCTGTAAAGGACCTTGGAATACTCATCTCTAATGATCTAAGTGCAAGAGCCCACTGTAACTACATAGCCAAAAAGGCATTAAGAGTTGTTAACCTAATCCTACGTAGCTTTTTCTCTGGTAATATCACACTATTAACTAGAGCATACAATACATTTGCTAGACCAATACTCGAATACAGCTCATCAGTCTGGAACCTACATTATGTATCTGATATTAGCACAGTTGAGAAAGTCCAGAAATATTTCACAAGAAGAGTTCTCCACTCCTCTACTCATTGTAGAATAACTTTTGCCACCAGACTTGAAATTCTAGACTTAGAAAACCTAGAATTATGCCATCTTTGGTCTGATCTAAGTATGGTATATAAAATCATACGTTACAATGACTTACCTGTCAATGAATACTTCAGCTTCAACCATAACAACACAAGAGCACACAATAGATACAAACTCAAGGTTAACTGCACCAAACTTGATTGCAGGACATACAACTTCAGCAATAGAGTGGTCAATGCCTGGAATACTCTACTACCTGACTCTGTGGTTTCTTCCCCAAACCCCAAAAACTTTAACCTTAGACTGTCTACTACTGACCTCACCCCTTTCCTAAGAGGTCTGTAGGGGGCGTGCATAAGTGTGCCAGCATGCCTACCATCCCTGTCCTATTGTTTCTTTTATTTTTCTTATATGTATCCATTTCATGTATTCATAACTATGTATATACTTATACCTATTATCTTGTAAGTGATTGACATCAAAATAAATAAAAATAAATAAAAATAAGTGCACAATCGTGCCTACTGTCCCTGTCCTATTGTCCCATTTATTCATACCTATTTCCTGTATTCATACTCATGTTTATTCTTATACCTATTATCTTGTGATTGACAAATCAAATAAATAAAAATACGCTCAGGCAGAAGTTTGTCCACCCCAAGGACACAAACTGAGCAATTTGATATATGCAGTACAATGCAGTGACACATGTGTAGACCTGTCCATTGGAGAAACAAAACAACCACTTCACAAATACATGGAGAACACATCTTTCAGGGCAAGATTCAGCAGTCCATCTGCATTTGAAAGACAAAGGCCACTCTTTTGAAGATAGCAAAGTCCACATTTTCAACAGAGAGGACTGCTGGTTTGAAAGAAGGCTCAAAAGGCCATCTACTGCCAGGATCCCAACACTTAACTCCATTTAAATCATGAGTCTCTAGCCAAACTCCAAAAGATTTATTGGGAGTTAGAAGATGCGGCATTGCCTGGGTGTAGCCAACTCCAAGAAACATAATTCATTGTCACCCTTGACCCTGGTTTTCCCCCACTCCCTGGGTGTATCATAATTCATGTTCTCCAATGGGACACATCCGTAGTCAAGAGTCATCAATCATACTCTCCAGTTAGAATTTTGCACGGCAGAAACCTCAGTCACCTAGAAATTATTTTTGAAAACATTCATGGAATGCAAGCTGCCCACTGCTTCCCCCTCCCTTTCTGTTGGCAACTCTAAAAGACCACAGAAGTATTTTATGAGTTGACATCTACATTAACATTGAACAGCCCTCTCTCAAAAGAGATGTTTACAGCACAGTCCTTTCAGCAGTTCCAAAAAGGTTCCACACCTATTTGCACTGTTCAACTGATCCTGAGGGTACAGATAAACCTTCAAGTGGCCTTAATGACTCTCAGAAAGAGTGCTAATGATCAGATGAGTTGCAAGGAATATAAATCTTTACATCCTCCTCCGTTCATTCAGAACTGAAGAAGCTTCATCAGTTGGATGAAAAGCAAAACATCTTCAGGGAAAAACAAAGAAAATTCAGTTGCCTTTTGAAAAAGCACCATTGGAATAGCTATCCTGCTATTTTCTATGTCTATATATTATTATTGGTGTGTGCTGTGAAGGTCACAAAAAAGAAGAGGTGATAAAAATGAGCACTGCATCTTTCTTTTCCTGATCAGAAGTGATTTACAGGAAATTTATTCCAAAAGGGGAAAAGGAAACAAAGATCCAGATCCAAAATAGCACTATTGGCTTTGTACTTCCAATCTACTTATCTAGACGTGTTATGGTTCAACGGCATCCTGTGCAGATGGACAGTGGAATTGGATAGTGGGGAAGAATGGGGACCAGTCTGGGAGTCTGGGGAGGACTCGAACGAGGATCCTGCAGCCGATGCAGAGATGGGGCCAGGATCATCTGGGAGTTGTGTGCTGACCCCGGAGCCTCCAGAGTCTGGCAGCAGCAAGGCAGAGGAAGAAGGGGGGCCTGTTCCCAGTACACGTGTGTGCAGAGCTGCTAGAAGGCAAGAGCAGCTAAGACAAATAGGGGCAATTTGGGAGTAAGGCTTGGAGGTGATTGCCCCTCCCCTAAGGTATAAAGGAAGTGCAAAGATAGAGAAACCTTTGCAGAAAGCAAAGTCGTTTGCTCTGTTTGGATTAAACCTTGCAGCTCTGTGTGGACTTTATACTTCAGTTGGTTTTTTTACAGTTAATTTGGCACTTTAGTTGTTGGCAGTATTTCAAAGGAGATAAAGGTGGGTGCTTATCTCAAGGGACTACTTGGGATTCATTACAGGCTGGGAATGAACATAATTCCCAGCGTTGAAATAAAACAAGAGTTGTTTGGACTAAGCATGTGCTTAATTACTGTCTCAGGAAGCCTTGGTCAGAACAAGACTTTTTTTTTGGGGGCTTGCATGAAAGAGTTAGCAAACATGGATAGCCAAATCTTCTTTATCCCTCAACAGGTCTATCAATTGCCTGGGACTGACAATACTGAGAGAAGAAGTGCACCCCAAATAAAAAAATTAAAGCTTGAACTTCATATCCCATTCCTTCAGAAAAACAATGTTGCTTGGTTTTCCTTAGGAGATGTGATAGTAGGAATGAAAAAGCTAACAAGGGGCCCCATAAATTTTGCCCTGAAAGTACCCTACCATCAGAGGATAATTAGGATGGCAGAAAAACAATTACTACAACCTGCCTTCATTCGAGGACCTGTATACTGCACGAGTCAAAAAGGGCTGTGAAAATATTTACAGACCCCTCATATCCTGGACATAAACTGTTTCAACTCCTTCCCTCAAAATGATACTATAGAGCACTGTACCACAGAACAACTAGACACAAAGACAGTTTTTCCCTGAAAGCCATCACTCTGCTAAACAAATAATTCCCTCAACACTGTTCAACTGTTTACAAAGTGTACACTACTGTTACTGTTAATCTTCTCATCCTTCCTGTCACCCACCCCCTCCCACTTGTGACTGTATGACTGTAACTTTGTTGCTTGTATCCTTATGATTTATATTGACTGTTTCCTAGTATGATTTGATTGTTTATTGTACCCTATGACTATCATTAAGTGTTGTACCTTATGATTCTTGACTCTCAACGAATATATCTTTTCTTTTATGAATACTGAGAGCATTTGCACCAAGACAAATTCCTTGGCCAATAAGGAATTCTATTCTATCCTATCCTATCTTATCCTATCCTATCCTATCCGATTCTATACCCTACATTAAATTGCTGAGAAACTGGAAGGGTGGCCTATGGAGGCAGGGCACTTTAATGGCTTCCTGAATCTTGGAAGAACTATATTACAAAGGTACTGTACCTGTCTGATTAGAAATGGTCCCTTCTGGACAAGGGGCACATTGGTAGCAGCAAATCTGCTTGCCCTCTGGAATGCTCCTCCTCTCTCCTGCATGACACCTCTTCATGCCACACCTGGCAAAGGGCACCTTCTAAAAGAGAAAAGAGAAATGCTTGAGATGACCTAAGCAACAAATAACCTTCATGTACTCATTTTCACATTTGTTTTTCCATCTTCAGAATGTCTTTAAAATAAATGGCCCATGGAACAGCTCCTGGGGGATTCCTGCCAATGCACAATGGATGCTAAAGTTTGGAACTGGCATCCTGGCTTGCCAAGGAAGTCTTGAGCCATTGAGCTACAGCTTTTCTAAAACAAAGAATTACGACAGTCCTGCTGAACAGGAAAGGTCCAAGGAAATCGCTGTTCCCTACTCTAACGGCATCTTAAGTTCCCTGAAGTTCTGGTCCAATCGCAACCCTTCATAGACTCAAACATGTTGCATACAAAGCTTTTCAACAAATGGCTGCCATGTTTTCTGTTTAAATAGATGTGTTTTCCAGAATGAAAGAAGTTCTGCATCTGCAGGAGAGAATGTATCTTTCACCGAATTTACATTTCCTTCCAGCTTGCCTTTGTGACCCAGATGATTGCATCTGCATTAATGGTGAAATCTTGGCTTGGGGGAACCCCAAGATCTATTTGCCCAACTTTTGTGGAGCTAAAAGATTGATTGGGAAGGAAAACCCAGTTGAGTAGATCATAACGAGCAGATTCCAGTCCATTTTCTGAGAAGGAGACTTCATCTCCAGCACTGTTGTTGAATTGGACCTTCCTCAAATAGGAAAGAATCTGAAAAAAAGAGAGAAAGGGACCTTCAGAAATTGGAGTACTTGGCTGAAAGCCACAAATGAGACACCATGACTTCTATCATTCTGTGATGGCCATTGTCTTAGGAGATGGATCTAAGTCTGAGAACCTAGAGGTTCTTCCCTAGGTAGAGATCAGGAGTAACATTAAATACTTAGGTACTTCCCCATGCTACAAAGATTTCTATTTATCATGACAAACAAATGAGGTCACACACAAGGCTAAACCAAAGAAATCTTAACAAAGACTTAAAATAACTTTATTGTTACTTTAAAAGTACGCTAATCGTCATATATTAAAATGAAATTTTGTTGCATTCATCTATCAAAGGGTCATCACCTCCAATATACATTACATAAACATTACAAAAGTACAAATAAATAGATTTTCCGGTTTGTCGGCTTTGCGAGCGGTAGGGATTCGCGAAGCTGCGCGATCCCTGCCGCGCTAGCCGCTTTTGGGGCTCCGATCTGAAAGGGTGCGGAGCAAGGCTGCCCTGCAGGGGCAGCTGAAGGTAGGGGGGATCCGGAAAAGGGTTTGGGGGTGTTGCAGACCCCCTCCCTGGCCGGCAGAACCTCCTTTTACCAAGACGGTTTAGCGGCGGTCCGTAATGGCCGCCACAAAGAAGCCAGCAGCTGGGCAAGTATGCGCAGGAGGAAGAGGAGAAAGTTTTTAAAAGTGAAAGTCTTCTTGGTCGATCCAGGACTCTGAGATATATTTAATTTAATTCCTGGAAGTGATGGCTTTTTGGATGATTCTTTCCACAAGAGAAAGTAAGCGGCAATTCTGAGGTGCTGAAAGGAAAGTTTACTCTCCCCCCTGACGGAATTATCAAACGGATATTGAGAAACCTGTTTTTTTTTTTCAGGTAAAACTAGCTTTATGGGATAAGTCGGAAGGGAGAGGACAAAAAATATATTTATCTGGTTGGATTTTGTTGGAGGAGATGCCTTAAGGATTTGGAGACAGAAATAAAATTTTAATAAGGCTTTAAAACACAGATTTGGATTTTCTTTTTTCCTTTGTCTGATACTACCCCTGGAAGAGAAAGTGGAAATTTTGGCTTGGCTTGGATTGATTGAGGATTGTGGACTTTGGGATTGTTTTACTTTTCTTTTGGAATATTTTGGTTGGAGTAAGAAGAAAGAGGGAAAAAAGACAAGAAAAGATTTATAATGGCTTTCTCCCTTGAGGAACTGAGGGATGAATATGAGCAAATAAAAGCAGCCTGTAAAGATGGTATGGAAAAAGCTTTTCTATTTTTAGAAATGGTGCTGGTTAACTATGAACAGACAATGCGACAGATGGAACAACAGCAAGAAAAAGACGAAGACACCATCTTTAATGAATCCCAAAATTTATCTAAGGAAGAAGGAAGGAAGAAAGCGAGGAAAATGAAGGACTTAAGATTTAAAAAAAACATTTAAGAAAGAGAAAAATATGATGCAAAATAAATACAATGATAGCAAACAAGAGAAAAAGGGAATACAACAGAGAAGGGATGCCAGCAAGACAGAGGTTAGAAGAAGGGGGGGTAGGAAGATCTGGTGGGGGAAGAAAGAAAGGGGGAAAGGCGGAGAAAAGCCACAAAGTTTTAAAATTGGATGGGAAAAGAGGAATCTTTTCCAGGGATAAAGGGTAAAGCATAAATTTTCTTAAAAAAGATTTTGCAAGGTACATAAGACGGTATTGTAATATTTGTATTAGAAATAGAAAATTAGAATGGCTTAAGAGTTAATAAGAAATTAAAATGTTGAAATGTTTAATAATGATTGATTTTTAAAATGTAATAAAAAATTGAAGGGAAAGGCAATGAGAATGCTATAAGATTTATTATTTAGATTTATTATTTAACTACGTATTTAGGAAGATACTATGTATTTAAACATTTCCGATTTATTACTCTGTTTTTATTGTTATTAAAAGTAAAAATTAATAGATAGAATGTACCAAGCAGAATCAGATTGGATATTAGGTGTCATTTTAAATGTTAATCTAATATTTAGGGAGAGGATAGAAAGGCATCATACTCTGATTAGAGATTTCAGGAGAAATTCTTTTTTTTTTTTTCATTATAAGGAATGAGATAGAGGGATAATAAAGGATGGGCAAAAGATACAAATATAATGATTTAAATTAAGATGGATTGAATAAGATAGAATTATGAAGAGTGAAATGTGTGGAGAAGTATATATAGAAGATATAGAATGGTAAACAAAATAGGTAATGATTTTTAAGATGAGCATGAATATAATTAAAGCCCATATAAAGAGAGGTACCGGGGGCCAAGTTACTTTACTAAAAGATTTTTTATGTTTGTTTGTGTCAGTTTATGTTTTTGAGAAGTATTGGTGAAACCTTTTAGAAACACAGAAAGAGAATGACGATAATCAAGTCAGAAAGAAATAGAGGACAAGAGATGTTTTTATGCTCATTTAGAAATGGTTTAAAATAGAATTGTATTGTATAAGATAAGGTTTTATCTGACTTGTAAAATTTATAATGGAAAAAGGTTCAAATATGTAATGGTTGGTGATGATTTGTTTGTTTTTGAAATTAATAAAACTTGTTTAAAAAAAAAAGTACAAATAAATACATGAATAAATAGGCATTACCAACATATATGACACAGAGAAACAACACAGTCTAGTTTAAATGTATACATGGACATGGTGAGCAAAACTAATCTTGCAAGTTTACCAAATGGATGGCATAGGGAACAAAGCTAGTACAGAATCTGGTAATCCTGCTAGAAATACTTTGAAACCTCTTCCCAGAAGGAAGCAACAGAAACAGACCATAAAACGGGTGTGTGGGGTCTAAGTACATGGTGTTTATAAGCAGTATCCTGAATAATAGGAAGCAAACTTCCTATAATCTTCTCAGCTGTCCTTACCACTCTCTGTATGGACTTTCTATCTGAGGCAATGCTATCACCAAACCAAACAGTGATGCAAAGTTAACCAAAGGTTAACATGAATTGAATTGAAAATCTTTTTAAGAGGTTTGTAGGTTTGCAACATTCAGGCTACATACTGATGGAAACTGAGGTGGTTCTGCAAATATGCCCACTAAGACCTCAATTTACTTGTCAAAACACAACCATTTTGTCATACTGCTCTGGGCTCACACCTCCTTCCTGGAGTGGTTATCTTCTGAACCACAGGCTACCATTGAAGAATTTTCTAGGAATAAGATCTTTCCTCTATCAATCTTAAGGACA
Organism: Notechis scutatus; assembly: GCF_049901735.1. Taxonomy (NCBI): domain Eukaryota; kingdom Metazoa; phylum Chordata; class Lepidosauria; order Squamata; family Elapidae; genus Notechis; species Notechis scutatus. Next base: position 199,143 of record NW_028263151.1, read on the forward strand.
ACTTTTTTTGGTTTGCTTCTCTTTCCCCCACTCTGGCCCTTTTCAACAAAATCATAATAATTTATATGGTGTTTTTTTAAAATTATTACTTTCATGAGCTCTTCTTAGATACACTGATATGGTAGCATAGAGATACTGTATTTCATCAGTAATTCAAGAAATGCATTTGGGAAGCTTCCTCTATGGATTGGATATAAAGTCACTGTCAGGTGTGGCTCCATTCAAAATCCAAGAAAGAAACCCTTATACTCCATTTTTATAGAGAAAAGTACTTTTACTGAATATGAAGTGGTAGCAACATAAGAAATACAAGATTGGAAGCAAAAGGCGTGAGAATTATATATAGAAAGTTATCCCAAGTCCCCACCCCCAACAATTCAAACTGGATATCCAATCTGAAGTGTGTATAATGTCATGTGGGTTACATCTTCAGGTGGTGTCTCACACATCTGGTATGCCAAGACAGTTGACCTTGGCCTAGAAAAGATAAGTGGCTGCATTTCTGCAGTAAGCAGGAAAGCATCCCTACTTTTACAATTCACACAAATTCAACCTCCAGCATCCTTTCCCCCCGCCCACGAAGACCAATTATTCCTCCCCCCTGTTTCTATAACAGCCAGAAAGTCAAGCAGAAGAATAAATCTTGGAGGCTAACATTTGGCCCTCCTTCTAAATATTACCTGCCAGGCCTGAAAATTTGAGATCCTGTTTCCAAGCCTCAGCATGGCTGGTTGGGTTTCCGATCCATGCATTGCATGTAAGGCATGTGCCACAGCATAAACGGCATTGTAGATGTGGTAACTGTCATCAGTCATGCCTGTGTCAAAAATATACATTGGCAATTTCAGTAAAGTTTCCTTTCCTGTGCATGTATTTTTCCCCTTTGGAGAGATTTTGCCTGGTTGGTGGATTGTGCAGTTAAAGAGATTTTTCCACCATGGACGGAGAAAGACATCACCTTGTGGATTCAAGGGATCTAAAGACAGGAGGAAGTGGCTGAATCCTGAGACATCGCCAGTGTGGTCCCTGAAATGCAGAGCCCCATGGAAGGGCTTTCCATTTCTCAGTATGTCTTGAGGTTTTCTCACATTAAGTTTCCAATGGGAAGTTAAGATCCAAACTTTCAGAAATGATGTGTTTTTCAATTGCTCATGATAATACAGAAACATCTGTACATTTGCAATGCTAGTGTGGTCTGCAAACAGAATCATCACTTCAGCTTTAGACCAGGTATTAAAAATCTGATACGATTTTGACTCCAGATTACGATAATCAGATGTCATCATTTCACAGAAAGCCAGGCAGATCTCCTTCTCTTTGAGCATTGGAATCAGAGATGCAAGGAAATGTTCACCACTGTCATTTTCTGGGGCCAGAAGCCCAACCCAGTTCCACTCAAAATACAGGAGCAGCTGGACTAAACCATGATACTGAGCAGATTCCTTGGGATTAATCCGGAAGAAGGGAGGATAAACTGCTCTGCCTTCCTGAGTGAACTCAAAGCCAACACCAAGCTGGAGAAAGTGAGAGTGTTCTTTCAAAGATAAAGTAAAGTTTTATGGCGACTTTAGGGGTCAGCATTGTGTGGCTTATTGCTCCACTAGTCAGGTTTACTCATTGGAAGTGGCAAACTTCATCTCCCTCCCTATTTAAGAAGAGCCACCAAGTTACATATTTTGCCTGGTTGAAATAGATTAGAAGCAGAGGTGGTATTCAGCTGGTTTGGACCTGTTCTGGAATACTGGTAGTAGAAATTTTGGCCAGTTCAGAGGAACTGGCAAATATCACCTCTGGCTGGCCCTGCCCACCTGCCCTTGCTGTTTCCCATCCTTTATTCCATTGATTTTTAGCTCAGCTGAATCGTGTGGCAGAACGGATTGCTGCACCTCAGCTGAGCTAAAAAACAGCTCAGGCAATCTTTCAGTGCTGTGCGAGGGTGATCTTTGAGTGAAGGCTGCAGAACCGGTAGTGCACAATTTGGAATCCCACCACTGATTAGAAATCAAGGGAACAACCCACCAACATGATGTAGCACATAAACTGCATTGAAAATGTGGCCACAATTTTAAGAATATAATATTAGAAAGGCAGCATTTCAAAATTATTACCTATCTCTTTGGGTTATATAAAAACATATCTTGACATATAAAATATAAAATGAATTCAATTTTAGCATGCATTCTGTTAGGAATATGAGTCACCTAACAGCTGTTTGGGTTAGGAATATATAAACCAGGATAAACATTTTAGTACTATATCTTTAAGGGAATGCAAGAGCATGCAATTGGGTGTGGTTTCTCAAACAGCCATAAGATGGAGCCAGAAACCTGGGTGGTTTAGCCTTAGTCTCAGAAGAGAGTGTGTCTGAGTTGCCTTCTGTTGGAAAGTATTACCGTTGCTCCATTTTTCCTAATTGACTGATATTACTGGATTTAATGTAAGTCTGATACTGAACCGTTTTTGACACTGGAATTTGATATTTGGATTATCCTGGATGAAAACTGACTGATTTTACCTGTGAATGACTTTGGATTGCTTATTTTGGACGTTGCTTAAACCTTTCTGGAAGTAAAAACCTACATTTACTGTAAAGCGTATCTGTGTGCTCTGTATGTATTATTCCAACACTACTCTCTATACATCTCCCTGTATGTGCTCATTCTCCTAATGGGGAATTACCTCAACACATTCTCTGTGCCATATATCCATGATCTGCCTTGCTAGATCCCCTTGGTTTCATCTTTGGCTTTTTTGTGTGCTTCTCTCCTGTTTGCTCCATACTGGTATTGTCATGCCCCTGTTGGAATCTGATTCCGAGGGGGAGGTCGAACAGGGAGTGGGAGTATGGCTCTAGTGGCTATGGAGGAAACTGGGGAAGGGCACAGTCCAGCTGGGCATTCAGAGGAAGACTCAGGCCCAACCCCTCTTCGTACTAGGGCATGCAGGGAGGAATGGATAAGGGAGAAACATGGGTTATGGGAGAGAAAAAGGTCCTGATTCCCTTCATTAGCTGCATCTGGGAAAACAGGATAAAAAGGGTGTTTGTGCACAGTACCTTGCTGGAAGCAAAGCATGAATTATCTTTGTTTGTCAAGTCTTATCTGGGTTCTGGCATCCTCCCAACTGTGTGTGTTTCATTATCTTTTGAATTCTGCAATTCCTTATCCTTCCCTGTCTCATTAATTGCTGCAGCATGGTTTGGTGTTGATTTTTATTTATAATTTATATGTACTTTGGGATCAGATTGAATTTCTTCCCTTTAAAGATTGTTCTTGGGAGAGTTTTCTTTCCAGCTGATGATAACTGGACATTGGGAAATTGGAGAAATTAAAGAGACTTTACTTACTTTTGTGACTTTGTTGCTTTTGTGTCACACCCCGGTCATCACAGGTATCTTATGGAGCTCCCTTACCTGTGGGACCTTGAAGATGCTGAAGATGGAGGCCATTTGCTTTGAGAATTTGGAGCTGACATCTCCAACGACTGAGAGCAGTGTGTCCTGCTGGTCACATTTATAACCTGGAGCCAGTCGGCCTCGTGAGAGCAGATAAATGCTGTTTGAGGAAACTGATATCTCATCTTGGAAATTGCTGTAGATCTGGAAGCCAAGTGTGATGTTGGGGAGGAGAATGAAATCTTTGTTCACTTCCGTGACTGCAAACACCAAGGCCATGAAGTGCTGGTAGTTTTTGGGTATAAAGCTAGAGTGAGAAAAGGATTCAGAAATATTAAACCTCTATGTCTTTCTGAGAAAGGAGAAAAGCCTTTCTGAAGTCATGGACCATTTTATATCTCTCTATTGTTCCTGCCTCCTTAATTTTTCTCCAGTGACTGAAATTTCCATATCCAAATCCTGCAACTGTCCTTCATGACTTTAAAACTACATTAATTTTACTTGTCTATTTCTACACAAAGCCAGCACAATTTCTAGTGTATTGTCTCTCTTCACTTTGTATTTTTTGTTTTTGTTTTATCTTCTTCCTAGTGAAGAGTGCTGGAAAGATTCAGAATTATAATCTATTTTGTGAGCTTGGGTCCTTGAGAAAAACAGAAAGATTTGAACTATATTAGGACATTGCAAACATCATTACATCAAGTATTTCCGTATGTAGCAACTGAATAAAAAAAACAAAGCAAAAACATTATCCTTTTATTCAAGGTGAAACTTACGAAAATGTGACATAATTCTGGAGTGGATGTTTTTCAAAGTGTTGCATCATAGAGAAAATAATGATACTGAATGGTAAATTTGCACCAATAATGAGATCACCAGGTCTGTAATAGCCTTTCTTGGTCTGAAAAAGGTTTGTCTTCATGCATTTGGTTTCCATCCTCTTAGCACTAGTTGGAGGCAGGAGACTGAAAAGCAGCATCAGCAACAGATGAGGCAGCCGTGTCATTCTTGTCACCTTCCTTCTTAGAACACAAATCAAGGTTTGTGCAAAAGCTGAACAATCTCACCAGAGCTTAAGCACAATAAAAATCTTCTGTGCCACCAGATGCCCCCAGGGCAAATTTATATCAAACATGTTTTTTCTTGCCTGTATTTGGGCTTTGATCAAAGAGTCAACAAGCCCAGACATTCACTTTTTGCATGATAAGGTGAGGTGACATGTCCTGCCCACAGGGAGTTCTCAGAGCATCTTTTTAAAGAAGACTTTATCTTGGAAATGTTTTGTGAGTAGAAATCCACAGGGGATACGTTCTTCTGATGATTACATAGAAAGGCAATTATCCTATCCACTTAGCAATACTGTTCATACACCAGATGCATTAAAACATTTGTATCTTTTCTTGTTAATCCATAGAGGAGGTGTATTTGACAGTCAAGGTGAAGTATGGTATTTGACCTACAGGAAACACCTGCAGACAAGATGAAGTTTGGCTTGTATCATAGTTGGTTTGAATATTAGAAGTGCTGATGGGGACATGGTGAAACATCACAATCAGTTGTACTCCAATAAGTGAGAGCAATAATGCCAATTTTGGATGGAATAAAATATATACATATATACTTATATACGTATACACACACACACACACACACACACACACACACACACACATATATATATATATATATGGTATTCAGCTTTGTTTGGATATTTTCCCACATCATTATAGTTGTGCTTTTAAAGTTGTAGCAACGTTTCAGCAGAATCTCATCTGCCATCATCAGACTTCTGTATTGTGTTCGTCTGTGAGTCAGACTTTTACAGTTGTTTCAGTTTTAAATTTGGTGCTAGCCTACTGCTATGCCAGAATGGCTTTTTCTTCATCCTGATTGGTTGGGAGTCTTGGTCTGTGTTTATTGGTCTTGGAGTTTGCTGTGTTCTGCTTGATTGGTGTTTCTAATATCTTCTGTCTGTTTTGTGGCTTTTTTTGTCTTGGTTGGCTGGCAACATTGTGTTCCTGTATTGGAGGCTTTTAGTGCAGCTTGGCTCTGAGTAAATGGACGGCTATCATTTGTTAGGAAGCTAGGTTTCATCTGGGTGCCTGGTTGGGGTTTGTTTGAGCTGGAGGTATCAGTGGGGATCTGTTTGTGCCCAAATGTTTGCCTGGCTTGTGGTGTGGAGATTTGTTTGTTTGTGAGTGCAGGCTTCCAAATAATTGACAGTCTGGTGGAATCATCTCTTCTATTCATGCTTTCAGGTCTTTTTTCAACCTCTATGGCTTCTCTGATAATTCTGTGGCTGGGGTTTTCTATAGTGGCTAGGTTTTTAGTGCCATTGATGTTGATGCTATGACCTGTGGCTTTCATGTGTTGGACTACTGAGGAAGTGTGTTCTAGCTTTTTTACTGCATTTTTGTGTTCATCCAGGCGGGTACTTATTCTTCTATTGGTCTGTCCAATGTATGTGGCCAGGCATGATGCACAGGGGACTTCATATATGCCTTGGTTTTCCAGGTCAATTTTATCTTTGGGGTTTCTAAGGATGGCTGCTATTTTTCTGTCTGTTTTGAAGGCAGTCTTGATGTGATGCCTGTGTAGTATCTTACTGATTTTGTCTGTAGTATCTCTTATGTAGGGCAGGACAGCTGTTCTATAGGTCTGTTCATCTTCTAGGTCTCCATTATGTCTCAGTGTGTTTTTGTGGATCAGGCCAGTGATTTTGCTTTTGTGGAAGCCATTGGCTGTCAGTACTTTAATCAGGGTGCATAGTTCAGTCTTTATGTATGTCTTGTCTGCCAAGCATTTGGTTCTGGCAATTAGTGTTTTGGCCACAGAGTTTATCTGTGCTGGGTGGTGGTGGGATTGGGCATTGAAGTAGTGGTTGGTGTGTGTTTTCTTCTGGTATATGGTGTGTGCTAGTGTGCCATCTGTTTTTTTGTAGATTAGTACATCTAGGAATGGTAGTTGTTTGTTTGTTTGTTTCCATGATGAATTTGATTTTGGGGTGTGTGCTGTTTAGGTGTGTTAGGAAATCTTACTGATTTTGTCTGTAGTATCTCTTATGTAGGGCAGGACAGCTGTTCTATAGGTCTGTTCATCTTCTAGGTCTCCATTATGTCTCAGTGTGTTTTCTGGATCAAGCCAGTGATTTTGCTTTTGTGGAAGCTGTTGGCTGTCAGTATATGTATATATATACTGTGCGTGTGTGTGTGTATATATATATATATATATATATACATATATGTAGGTCTAGGTGTGTTCGGGTCTTTTCCCGTGTAAGATTAAGAGTATCTTTGCGATGTTTCGGTGACATCCCACTTGCCATCCTCAGGCTGGTGCTTTCGGCCTTGTGCCAGTGCAAGCAGTGTGTGATCAGAGCTGCCGTCTCTCTATAAATACTCACTATTAAAAGCACAACTATAATGACGTGGGAAAATACCCGAACAAAGCTGAATACCATACATCTAAGTACCCGCGAAAACTTAAGAAAACATATAAATATCTCTCTCTCTCTCTCTCTCTCTCTCTATCTATCTATCTATCTATCTATCTATCTATCTATCTATCTATCTATCTATCTATCTATCTATATGTTTTCTGAGGTTCTCGCAGGTATTTGTATGTGGATCTTTGGTTATTCGGGTTTTCTCCCGCGTAAGATTGGAAGTATCTAGGCAACGTTTCGATGAAGTCTCATTCATCATCTTCAGGCTTCTGTCTTCGGTTCTGTGCTTCTCAGAGTGATGTGAGCTTGCAGCTGCTTCTTTCTTTTAACTGCTAGTGGGGGTGTGACTTGATTGGGTGGGGGCTTGGCTGTGTTCTGATTGGGTGGGGGTGTGTTCTCATTGGTAGGGGGTTTGGCTGTGTTCTGATTGGTTGGGGGGTTGGCCGTGTTCTGATTGGCTGGAGGCGTGTTCTGTTCAGGTGGGGGCTTGGTTGTGCTCAGGTTAGTCTTAGTTGCTGGGGGATTTGAGCTGGTGAGCTGTGATCCTGCTGTTTGGCTTCGAGTTCATGGTCGTGCCGCATCTTCATGGTGGGGGTCAGTTCGCTTCATGTATGGCTCAGAGGGGTTTGAAGTGGGTAGTGATGCAGCTGCAGTGCGGCTTCTGGTCCGTGATCGTGTCTCATCTTCTGTGTGGGTGTGAGTCTGCTTTTTATGTGGAAGTGTGGTGGTGGCATCTTGTGTGGCTCTCATGGGTGTGGGTCTGGTGTCATTCTTCATGTTAGGTACTCGTCTGTTCATGAGGGTGGGTTTCCAAATGGCTGGTAGGCGGGAGGTGTCATCTCTTTTATTCATGCTGTGTGGGCATTTTTCTATCTCTATGGCTTCTCTGATTATTCTGTTGTTGAAGTGTTCGGTTTTGGCGATAGTTCTGGTATTTTTAAAGTCAATCTCATGTCCTGTGGCTTTGAGGTGTTGAACCAGGGAAGAAGTCGGTTCTTCTTTTTTGATTGAGTTCTTCTGTTCTTCAATGTGTGCACTTATTCTTCTGTTAGTTTGTCCGATGTATGTGGTGGGGCAGGCGGTGCAAGGGATTTCGTATACTCCTTGGTTTTCTAACTCAATTTTGTCTTTAGGGTTTCTTAGGATGGTGGATATTTTTCTGTTTGTGCAGAATGCTGTTTTAATGTTGTGTTTTTGGAGGATCTTGCTGATTTTGTCTGTAGTGCCTTTTATATATGGGAGGAGGGCTTTGCCGTTCTCTTGTTCTCTGTCTTGGATTTTGCTTGGGGTTTCTTTTTGGATTAGGTGGGTAATCATCTTTCTTTGGAATCCATTGGCTCTTAGTACGTTAGTGAGAGTGTGTAATACTAACCTGAGCACAACCAAGCCCCCACCTGAACAGAACACACCCCCAGCCAATCTGAAATCAGTAATGATCTCTCCGCCCCACATTTAAAGCCAGGCTGTTTTTCTTACACTAGTTTATCAAACCCTCTACCTCCTCCCGATAATCATCCTCATTATCATCCTGACTAAGGCCCACCACGGTTGTATCATCTGCATACTTCACAATATGTTTGGTGGCAAACCTTGAACAACAATCATGGGTCAGTGGGGTGAACAACATCAGGACACCACCCTGAGGAGAACCTATGCTCAAGAACATGGTGTTAGAAATATTAATCCCAACTCGCACAAACTGGGGCCTATTAGTGAGAAAATCAAGAACCCAGTTGCACAAAGGAGCGGTAAAGCTTAAAAGAATCAATTTTGTCTTAATAAACCCTGAAGAATGATAATATTAAATGCTGAACTAAAGTCAACAAACTGATGCTATAAAAGTTAACCTGGTTCTAAATGTTAATAAAACAAAGGAGATCATAATAGAGTTTAGAAAGATAATTAGATAATTAACAATCTGAACTGGTCTTTCCACATGTCATTCTTAGTAAACTGTGTGAACCAGCATTTGCATTTCCTGCATCGGATGAGGAAAGCACATTTCTCTCTCCTTCTCTCCTGACCACTTTTTACAGAGGCACAACTGAGAGCATTTGAACAAACTGCATCACTGTTTGGTCTGGTGGCAGCAGTGCCTCAGATAGAAAGTCCATACAGAGAGTGGTGAGGACAGCCAAGAAGATTATAGGAAGTTTGCTTCCTATTATTCAGGATACTGCTTATAAGCACTATGTACTTAGAGCTTGAAGCATTGTTAGAGACCCCACACACCCACTTTATGGTCTGTTTCTATTACTCCTCTCTGGGAGAAAGTTTTGAAGTATTTCTAGCAGGATTACTCAGTTCTGAAAAGGCTTTGTTCCCTATGCCACCCATCTGGTAAACTTGCAAGATTCTGTGGTTGTTTCTCTGTGTCATATAATATATGTGTGTATATGTATTATTTATTTATTTAGTCAGGTTTATGTAGTGTATATTGGAGGTGGTGACTCTTTGAGAGCTGTATGCAACAAAATTTCATGTTAATGTATGCCTAGTGTATGTGCAAAGTGACAATAAAAGTTATTCTAAACAGCATTTATACATGTCTTTCTTCTAAATGCATCAAGCTCAGATGGAGAACAGAGGAAATAGCATTTTCTGTGGAGTTATTTGGATGATAAGCAAACTGAAATGAATCAAATACTGGATACAATAAAGTACTTTATCAGTCTTTCAAAACATTTCATAATGATGGACATAAGTTCAACCGGACATAATCATTAAGACCTGTGATTGAAGACTTTATTTGCACTGGCAAAATAATGGCAGTCTTCAAACATGAATGGACCACTCCCTGATGCAATGAAACATTGAAAAATATATATAAAACACAAGCCAACTTATCTGTACACTCCCTAAGAATACACCCAGGGATATTATCCGGGCCTGCAGCTTTCTGAATGTTAACTTTCTGCAGTGTCCTCCAGACAGACTACAATAAGCAGTTGCTCATCAGGATGGGGAACAACTTTCCTTGCAGGGGTACTATTTGAGTGTTTCCTAGTATGATTTGATTGCTTATTGTACCCTCTGACTATTATTAAGAGTTGTACCTTATGATTCTTGACTCTTGATGAATGTATATTTTCTTTTATGTACACTGAGAGCATTTGCGCCAAGACAAATTCCTCATGTGTCTAATCACACTTGGCCAATAAAGAATTTTGTTCTGTTCTGTTCTGTTCTGTTTTGTTCTGTTCTATTCCATGTCATTCCATTCCATTCCATTCCATCCCATCTGTTCTGCTCTATTCTATTCTATTCTATTCTATTCTATTCTATTCTATTCTATTCTATTCTATTCTATTCTATTCTATTCTATTCTATTCTATTCTATTCTATTCATGCCTCCAATCTTCCCAAAAATGTGTTCATAGTGAGCCACTTTAGTTGGTAATGGTCAAGAAGGAGAGATCAGCTGGTGGCTTTATGATTTGGGGGTAGTTCTTTCCCCTTTACTCTTTGATATATATGGGAAGATGATGAGTCCATTCTGGTTTTTCAGACACCCTTGCCTTCATCAATACCAGTTATGCAATGTGCTCTCCCATGATGTTGTATTATAAAACTATCTGGAAACTTCAGTTGAACACCATTCAAGAATATGTTAATGTAACCTTACAATAAATATAGAATCAGTACTCATACTGATGCTTCTTTATTTGTTTATTTACTTTTATTTATTTGATTTGTCAATCGCTTACAAGATAATAGGTACTGTATAAAAATAAACCTGAATAAGAATACAGGAAATAGGTATGAATAAATGGGGACAATAGGACAGGGATGGTAGGCATGACTGTGTATTTATTTTTATTTATTTTTATTTATTTTGATGTCAATCACTTACAAGATAATAGGCATAAGTATATACATAGTTATGAATACATGAAATGGATACATATAAGAAAAATAAAAGAAACAATAGGACAGGGACGGTAGGCACGTTGGTACACTTATGCATGCCCCCTACAGATCTCTTAGGAAAGGGGTGAGGTCAGTAGTAGACAGTCTAAGGTTAAAGTTTTTGGGGTTTGGGGAAGAAACCACAGAGTCAGGTAGAGTATTCCAAGCATTGACCACTCTATTGCTGAAGTTGTATGTCCTGCAATCAAGTTTGGTGCAGTTAACCTTGAGTTTGTATCTATTGTGTGCTCTTGTGTTGTTATGGTTGAAGCTGAAGTATTCATTGACAGGTAAGTCATTGCAACATATGATTTTATATACCATACTTAGATCAGACCAAAGATGGCATAATTCTAGGTTTTCTAAGTCTAGAATTTCAAGTCTGGTGGCAAAAGTTATTCTACAATGAGTAGAGGAGTGGAGAACTCTTCTTGTGAAATATTTCTGGACTTTCTCAACTATGCTAATATCAGATACATAATGTGGGTTCCAGACTGATGAGCTGTATTCAAGTATTGGTCTAGCAAATGTATTGTATGCTCTAGTTAATAGTGTGATATTACCAGAGAAAAAGCTACGTAGGATTAGGTTAACAACTCTTAATGCCTTTTTGGCTATGTAGTTACAGTGGGCTCTCGCACTTAGATCATTAGAGATGAGTATTCCAAGGTCCTTTACAGAGCTTGGATCATCAACAAGGTCTTGACTATTTAGCTTGTATTTTATTTTCTGATTTTTTTTGCCAATATGTAAGACAGAGCATATATTTGTTGAGATTTGAAGTTGCCATTTGTTTGACCATTCTGATGCACAGTCAAGATCTTTTTGAAGGGTAGCAGTATTGTCTGTGGTATTGAACAGCTTTAAATCATCAGCGAAGAGAACACAGTTGCTCTTAATATGATCACAGAGGTCATTTATGTAGAGTATGAAGAGGGTTGGTCCTAGAACACTGCCTTGGGGGACACCACTATTGACAGGTACAGAATTTGATAGGACACTCCCAATTTTGACCATTTGTTGTCTGTTTGACAGGAATGCTTCTATACAGTTTTGCAGTTGTCCAGAGATATCATCAGATTTTAGTTTTAGGAGTAGTTTGTCATGTACCACTGAATCAAAGGCTTTACAGAAGTCTATGTAGATTGCGTCTATTGTTTTGTCCTGATCGAGTTGTGTCGTCCATATGTTTTTGCAGTGTAAGAGTTGCAGATTACAGGATAGTATTTTTCTGAAACCAAATTGTTTATTGGAGAGAAGGTTGTTTGTCTCTAAGTGGAGGATAATGGATTGGTTAATAATTGATTCCATGACTTTCAGGTGACGCAGCATGAGGAGATTGGTCTGTAATAAGTAATAACTTATGCATGCCCCTTACAGACTTCTTAGGAATGGGGTGAGGTCAATAGCAGATATTTTAAGGTTAAAAGAATGGGAGTTAGAGGATGTAAAGTAGTGCATTCCATGCATTGACCACTCTGTTGCTGAAGTCATACTTTCTTTAATCAAGTTTGGAGCGGTTTACATTGAGTTTATATCTGTTGTGTGTTCTTGTATTGTTGTGGTTGAAGCTGAAGTAGTCATTGACTGGTAGGACATTGTAGCAGATAGTTTTGTGTAGTACGCTTAAATCCAACCATAGGCAACATAGTTCAATGTTGTCCAAGCCCCAAATTTCAAGCCTGGTGGTGTAGGGTATTCTGTTCTTGTCTGGACTACCTTGAAGGGCTAACAAATCTTTCAAGATTGAAAGTATTTCTCCCCTCCTCTCCTTTTATTCACCAGAAACTAGTGAGGTCACTTCTGAAATGATTCCCATACCTCTTTTCCTTTTGTGGACTGTAGATGTTTTGTATGTGAATTGTCCAGTCTATGGTTCTTCCTCCTTCTCCCAAGGTTATTCTTGTGTACCATTACAAGAACAGTAACATTAAAATAAGGTTATAAGGGACCTTGGATATCTTCTAGTCCAACCTTTATTCAAGCAGGACATCCTATATCATTCTGGACAAATGCTTGGCCAATCTTGTCTAAAAACCTCCAGTGATGGAGCACCCACAACTTCTGCAGGAAAGCCATTCCACTGATTAATTGTTCCAATGTCAGGAAATTTATCCTTAGTTTTAGGTTGCTTCTATCCTTCATTAGTTTTCATCCATTACTTCTTGTTCTGGTTTCAGTTGCTTTAGAGAATAAATTGACCTTCCTTGTGGCAGCCCCTTAGATATTGGAATATTGCTATCATGTCATCCTTAGTCCTTCTTTTTTTTTTTTTTTGTTAATTTTTATTTGAGTTTTCACCAAAAAAAAACCATAATACAAATAAAACAACTTTTTTGAAAGTAGCATGGTCCCGAGTTACAATTCTTCGTATAGACACAAATTCAGTTTCATGCTCATTTTTATGTTCTGTTCCATATCTTATTGCTATTTTACATTTTCTACATAGCTTTTCCCCTCTTTTAATTTTCTCAATTTTATTTTACTTATCTCGTCTCAATTCAAATCATATTTATACTTTTTGTCTGTCCTGTTTCAATTTCATATTATCTTTTCTCATTAAACAAATTTTCTCCTGTAATTACTAATTGGAGTATGACACCTGTATATCTTTTAGTTTTATCCATTTAACTCTTATTTTAGCTTCAATATATACCTTAAAGTTATAACATTCAATATAATACATAACTTCCGTTCGAATTCTGCTTGGTACATTCTTAAAATACACACTATATTCTTAAAAAACTTTATAAATATATGTAATTAAAACACTCATTCCATTCCAATTCAGTTCTATCATTAACATTAATGTTCATTAAGATCTTAACTTCTTTAACATTACTTTTCAATTAAATATCATACTTCTTTGGGAACAGTTATAGGCTTTCCATAGTAACTTTTTCCCCCTATTCCTCATCACTTATATTTTATAAAACATTAAATAATTAAAATGTTCCCATCCTTTCCTAATCCAATTCTCTCATTCGTTTTATTACATTTATTTATTAACAAACATTTCACTGGGTTACAATAACTATTTTATCCATCATTTTAATCATACATTATTTCAGATTTTCTAAAATTATTTCTATTTCTAATATAACAATGTACCTTTACAGAGTCCCTTTTTCAATTAAATTTTCACCCATTATCTCTAAATAGGCCCTGTTTCTCTATATCTTGTTTCTGTCCTCTGTAACTTCTTTTCCTTTCCTTCTTCCCTCTCTTCTTCTCCCTCCCCTTTTTACCCCCTTGTCTCTCTAGTTCTATTTCTCTCTTCTGTATTCCCCTCTTCTGTTGCTTTCCAATATTATACTTGTTTTTCAAACTATTTTTCTTTTCTTTGGTTGTTTTTTTAAATCTTAAACTTTTCATTCTCTTTCCCCCCTTTCCTTTTTCTTCCCCACATAAAATTACTTGTTCATTAAAGATGGCTTCTTCTTTGTCCCAATCCTCTTGTTCTGCAGGCATTACTTGTTGTTTCTCATAGTTCCAAATCTCCATTTCTAAAAATTGAAATACAAAGCCAAAAGAGCTTCTTCCTTCTTGTGCATCTTCTTTATACTTTTTGAGTTCTTTCTTCAATTCTTCTAAAAGTGGTGCCATTTTAAAAACTTTTAAACAACCACCCAATTGATTTTAGTCATTCAAATGCAATAACCAAAAATCCAGAGATCACCAAGTAATCCAAATACACCCAAGCTGTTTCTTTTTGCTTCTTTTTTCCACTTTCTCTTCTTGGGGTTCTACTATTTTGTTGCCAAGTTTCAGTTAAAATGTATCTTTTAGAAGTCTTGTTAAAGTTTTACTGTAGATTCCTTTTAATTCCAGGCAGTCTCTTCCCTTTTTTCCAGATCCTGCCCTTTTATTCTTTTTCTCTCCTTTCCCGCTTTTAAAAGCTTTTAAGTATCCAGAAATCTTTATTATCCCTTTGACATTTTATTTTCAGCTTCAATGTCTATTGATGTCAAAGTGGATTTTTTTTCAATTTCTTGCTTAGATCTCTTAGCTGTCAATGTAGGGAAAGGGAGAGAGAGAGAAAAAAACCCCAAATCCTTTCCCTTCTCTCTCTTTCGCTGCTTCAAAATCTTCTTTGGGAATGTTACTTTTTTTTGTAGTTTAAATTCCAGAGTACCTTAATTGTTGCTTTTGCAGTTTAACCCAGTTAACCAAGACTTTCTCTTCTTATCTTCCTCCTGCACATTCTTTTCTGGTCGAGTTCTTCTTTGAGGTGGCCATTTCTGACCACCGCTGCAACCACCTTCGGGAAAGGGAGTAATGGCCAGCTGAGGAAGAGAGATGTGGCTCTCCTCAACCCTGCTGGCAGTCTCCCCCTTCTTCACTACCTCTACGACGTGGCTTAGCTCCGAAACCAGCCGGCTCGGATCGAAACCGTGCACGGATTGAAACCATGCACGATCACAGTTTCGGTCTGTCCACGAAGAAGCTCAAACTGGAAGTCACCCTTAGTCCTTCTTTTCATTAAACTAGACATACCCAATTCTTGCAATTATTCTTCATATGTTTTAGCCTCCAGTCCCCTGTTTATCTTTCTTGCTCTTCTCTGTACTCTTTCCAGTGTCTCAACATCTTTTTTACATTGTGGCGACCAAAACAGGATGCAAAATTCCAAGTGTGGCCTTACCAAGGAATTATAAAGTATACTGGGAGAAGGACTGTGGGGAAAATCCCTTCTTTGATGAGTGGAATTGATTTAATCAAGCTGATAAAGAAGAGATATAAGGCTAAAGCTTATCATCTCATAAGAACAAACTTATAGACATTTCATTTATCATCCAAGCTTCTTCAGCTGAGAGTGAAACATTTTAAAAGAAAAAACAGAAAGTCCAGTTGCCTCTTGAAAAAACACCTTTGGGACAACCATGACCTGGATGACTGGAATCTCCATAGACATTCATCACTGGAGGTTTTTAAGAAGAGATTGGACAGCCACTTGTCTGAAATGGTGTAGAGTAGTGGTCGCCAAACAGTGAGCCAGGGACCACTGGTGGTCCATGGGAAAATTTTGGTAGTCCACAGAGAAATGTCATCCCCAAAGCACCCTCCAAAGCAATTAATCCAGGCTGCATGGGAACACAAGGCTGCACTGCCCACATGGCCCACAGGAACACAAGGCTTGTGTCATTTGCATTGCGAACAACACAAGGTAGTGAGGGGAGGGGAGAAAGGGCAGAGGGGGGAACTTGCACCATGCACCCCACACAGCTGGCCTGGCCACCGGACTGCTTCTTTCCACTTCTTTCTTCTTCTGCTTTTGGCTGCATGCAAGGAAAGCAGCAAAAGTCTTTCTTTCTCTTCCCCAAACTCCATTAAAAATGAGTCTTTGGGACCCTGCATGGCATCCTGCTCCAAGAGGCTATGCCAGCAAAGATAATTTCTGGCAGAGTTTGGGGGAGAGAAAGAAAGACTTCTGTTGCTTCCTTGCATGAAGCCAAAAGTCTCTCTCTCTCTCTCTCTCTCTCCCCCTGAGAACAGAGCTGGAGATAGTATCCTGCAATCCCAAATAAAGAATGATCAATCAGCTGGAAAATGGGGTAAGGAATTTTCCTGCAGACTTTTTTGGGGGGATTTTCCCAGGGTCACTGGTCTGCAGGATTTCAAATTATGAGTTTGGTGGTCCCTGAGGTCCAAAAGGTTGGCAACCCCTGGTGTAGGGTCTTCTGCTTGGAGTTGGACTAGAAGACCTCCAAGGCCCCTTCCAGCTCTATTCTGATAGATTGAAAATTAGTTCCAATTTACGACTTCCGGTTTGAGCTTCTTTGCAGACAGACCAAAACTGCGATCGTGCATGGTTTTGATCCATGCTTGCTGCTGGAGCGCCCCGAGCCAGCTGGTTTCGGGGCTAAGCCACCCCGTAGAGGTGGTGAAGAGGGGGGAGACTACCAGCAGGGTCAAGGAGAGCCGCATCTCTCCTCCTCAACTGGCCATTACTCCCTTTCCGGAAGGCGGTTGCAGCGGTGGTAAGAAATGGCCACCTCAAAGAAGAACTCGACCGGAAAAGAATGTGCAGGAGGAAGATAAGAAGAGAAAGTTTTGGTTGACCGGGTTAAACTGTAAAAGCAACAACTAAGGTACTCTGGAATTTAAACTTTTTAAAAAAGTAACATTGTTCCCAAAGAAGATTTTGAAGCAGCAAAGGAGAGAGAAAAGGGAAAGGATTTGGTGTTTTTTTTCTTCTCTACTTTTCCCTATACTGACAGCTAAGAGATTGAAATAAGAAATTGGAAAAAAATCCACTTTGACATCAATAGGCATTTAAGCTGAAAATAAAATGTCAAAGGGATAATAAAGATTTCTGGATACTTAAAAACTTTTAAAAGCAGGAAAGGAGAGAAAAAGAATAAAAGGGCAGGATCTGGAAAAAAGGGAAGAGACTGCCTGGAATTAAAAGGAATTTACAGTAAAACCTCAACAAGACTTCTAAAAGATACATTTTAACTGAAACTTGGCTACAAAATAGTAGAACCCCAGGAAGAGAAAGTGGAAAAAAGAAGCATGGAGAAATAGCTTGGGAGTATTTGGATTATTTGGTGATCTCTGGATTTTTGGTTATTGCATTTGAATGACTAAAATCAATTGGGTGGTTGTTTTAAAGTGTTTTAAAATGGCACTACTTTTAGATGAACTGAAAATGGAACTTAAAAAGTACAAAGAAGATGCACAAGAAGGGAGAGGTTCTTTTGGCTTTGTATTTCAATTTTTAGAAGTGGAGATCTTGAATTATGAGAAACAACAAGAAATGCCTGCAGAACAAGAAGACTGGGACAAAGAAGAAGCCATCTTTAACGAACAAATAATTTTATGTGGGGGAAAAAAAGGAAAGGGGGGGGGGAAGAGAATGAAAAGTTTAAGATTTGAAAAAACAACCAAGAAAAGGAATAATAACTTGAAAAATAAGTATAATATTAGAAAGCAACAGAAGAGAGGAATACAGAAGAGAGAATTAGAACTTGCAATCTGGCTGGGAGTTTCTCCTCCATTTCCTGATTCTGACCTGCACTCCCAATCAGGAGTGATCATCCTTCAATGTAATGAAGGCTCTGTCACCATGTTTTATATTGTTCTCAGCTACATGGGTTTCCTTGCTGCTATTTGCTTCACGGTGGCTTTCCTGGCCAGGAACCTTCCTGGTGCGTTCAATGAAGCCAAATTGATCACCTTCAGCATGTTGGTCTTCTGCAGTGTCTGGATCTCCTTCCTGCCCACCTACTTGAGCACCAAAGGGAAATACATGGTGGCCATGCAGGTCTTCTCCATCTTGGCTTCTGGTGCTGGCCTGCATCTTCTTCCCCAAGTGCTACATTATCATTCTGAGACCAGATCTAAATACTAAGGAACATTTAATGATAAAAGTTGGTATCTGATCATGAAGTAGTTTCTTAGGCTCATAAGACTTAATTATTTAGTGCAAATGCACTCTTTTCGAACCGGTAATAACACCAGTTGAATCCCACCCATGTACATATACATATGTACATATGTATATACACCTGGAGCATGGTACAGAGATCACACAGGCAGCTGGCAGTTCAGACTGCCCCATTATTGTTCCAAATTTCCCCAAATGCTCCCATAATTCTGGCAAGTCTCAGAGCAAAGTGATCACACATATGCACACACACATACCTCAAGCAGCCTCTCGCTGCAAATAGTGCAGCCCAATGCTGTGAGCACCATGGCTGCAAAGCAAGAAATCCAGCAGGGCAAGTCAAGGAGTCCAGGAAGCAAGGGAGCAAGGCAAGTAATCCAGAAATCCAAAAAGAATGCAAGGAATCCAGGAAAGTTCAAATGTCAACACTCAATGCTCCAGGAATTCATCATTTGTTCCCCAAAAATGTCCCTCCTCACAATGTCTCTTTAAGTCTCAGTCCCCAGGTGTGCCTTGTGAAGAGTTGCAGGGCACTCAATATCAACTCATAAAATATTTCTATGGTCTTTTTAGAGTTTCCAACAGAAAGGGAGGGGGAGCAGCTTGCATTCCCTAAATGATTTCAAAGATAGTTTCTAGGTAACCAAAGTTTCTGCCATGCAAAATTCTAACTGTAGAGTGTCAGGGCTCCAACAACTTCTCCCTTATTCAAATCAAAAGTCTCTAACCACATCTCAGAAAAAGTAAATTCGTTTATTAGAAATTGCCATGTTGGCATGTGACTGGGTGCAGCTGATACTAAATTACATCATACATTTCCCCCATGACCCTGGTCTTTCCCTCACCCCATGGATGTGACTTCTCCAATGGGATACATCCGTCTCCAAGAGTCATCCATCATGCTCTCCAATAACCTTTTTATGCTTCGACAACTTTGGGCTGCGGAGGTGATTATCTAGGCATTTCAAGAATGCCTTGTTGTCCCACACTCCCTTTTTCTGGCAGCTAAAAAGAACAAAGGAATATCTTTTTAGTTGACATTCAGCTCCCCTCACTTCCTGAAGGTGACCTGTACAACACAAAAAGAAACCAAATTTATCACAGGTATAGAACTTAGGGTTGCAAACCTCCCCCAGGTTTGGTTGGGTTTTCTGGATGGAACCTCATTACAAGGCAATCAGCTTGGATGTTCCTACTCTACCCAGGATGTCTCTGATAAAGGGTAGCCCTTCCACTTGATTAGATATTGGAGTTGTCTCCTGTGCCACCTCGGATCCAGGATTCGCTGCACCTCATAATTAGTTTGGCCTCCTATGACATGGGGTCTGGGGGTTCACGAGGTGGTAGCCTCAGGGTTGAACCCACCACAGGTTTTAAGAGGCTACTATGGAATACCGGGTGTATTTTCCCTAACAGTCGGGGCAACTTCAGTTGCTCCATGACTGGGTTGATGATGTTTACTCTGGGAAAGTTCCCATGAATGTTGACCCAAACTTCTTACTAGGGAGCCTTAACCTCAAGTACTTGGTGGCTAGGTAGACTTTCTCCCCCACCTGGAATGGCCTTTGCGGGACCCAGTGTTTGTGTGCCTGTTTTTTATAGCTTTGTGCAGCTTTTGCCGGTGCCTTTTTTACATTTTCCCAAGTTGTTTTCAGTGTTGACATCCAATAGGTCAGGCTGAGTGTGGAGGGGGGATCCATGGATACTCAGGCATTGGGATGAAGTCCATGCCCCTCATTACTCTGAAGGGGTTAGTCCCGTGCTACTGTGAACAGCATTATTGTATGCAACCTCCATGAAAGTCAGGAGGTCCGCCCAATTGGACTGCTGATAATTCACATAGCACCTCAGGTACTACTCTACCATGGTGTTGAGTCTCTCTGCCCCCCCCCATTGCTGCTCGGATGAAAGGCTGAGCTAAGACTCTGGCATGACAGAATAGACTGCAGGAACTCCCTCCAGAACTCAGCCATGAACTGGACCCCTCTGTCTGAGATAATTCATCGTGGTACTGCATACAGGTGGTAGATGTTCTTCAGGAACAGCTTGGCTAATTGGTGGGCTGAAGGGAGTCTGTTGCAAGGTGTCAGCCTTCAAGATCTTCTTCCTTTGCTTTGCTTCTTTCTGGCTGTCATGAGTAATGGGGGGTGGAAGGGGGAAAAGTATGGGAAGTGAGCTGGAGGTGTTACTAACTAATATTGTATAAACTGAGGAGGGTTTCTATGTCTTGCTTAGCTTTCTCTTCTCTGCGCAACTGCAAACCTTTATTTGAGTAAGCCAAGGTCAACTAATCATAACCACCTGAAGATGTCCACATGATGAGGTTCACAACTTTTAATTGGAAGGACCGTTTGAACTATTGGGGGTGGGGACATTTCAATCCCTTGATATATGTGATGTATGTGCCTTTTTCCTCAGATTCAGAATTCTTTTGTTGCTACCACTTAACTTCCCGTAAAAGATATCTTTTCTCTAATTACAAGAGTCTAAGTATTTCTTTCTTGGATTTTGAATGGAGCAGGTATGTCAGGATTCCAGCAATCGCCCTAATTAAATCATGATACTTGAGCCAAACTTCAAAAAACTTCAAAGAATTTATTAGAGGCGACATACTGGCACTGCCCTGTATGAAGCCAACTCTGGCATAGGTACTTTACAGTCACCTGTGATCCTGTTTCCCTCCTCCCCCTGGGGTGTCTCATAAACCAGATTCTCCAACTGAGCACATTCACGGGCTGGATGTCATCATTCACGTCTTCCAATTAAATATATTCGTGGGCAAAAGCTCTGGTGTTTTAGTTACAATCTTTTAAAGATAAGAGTTGGAATGTACTTTCGCTTTCAAACTGCTGCACTGCTCTTCCAGATTTCCTTCCTCCCCCCTCCATTTTTTATGGCAACTACTAAAACAGGCATAGGAATGTTTTACGAGTTGACACTTAAGGTGGCACCAAGCTCTATAGTTCTGGATGACTTTCCCCAGGAATGTTTGGAGACAAGAGAGTACATTGAAGGACAACACCCAATTTCCTGGGTATTGAACTATCTTCTTTCAGCATCACTTTCTAGACCTGTCCAGAAAGGAAGGACCACAACCACTTCAGACCAGTGCCCTCTAGGGATATATCTGTGATTTTTCACTAACATGCTCTTCTCCAGCTTCTCCCCTGCACATGCTGCACATGGAGGCCCAGAAGTAGTTCAGGGTCCCCAGAGGAGATATTGCTTCTTACAGTAATTATTAAAATCCTGGTCTGTGAGATCTCTCCTGATATTTCTCCAGTGATTGCCTTTGATGTAAACATCAGACTGAAGCAACTCAAAATGGATCTTGCATCAGAAAAGGATAAATGTTTCAGGTCTCACTCTATGTGGCACAAATTTGGGGACATTCAGTGACTGTGCTCCTTGAAATGTATCATTTTCCTCCTTTCCAGTTAAAGTTCTATCGATCTCTAAGTCAAGAAAGTCACTATCATTTCAATCTTGTGAGAGTGCTTTGAATTCTTCAAACTCTTGTTTTTCCTCAGAAACAGGAAGGGGAATTATGGACCTCCTCCTTCAGCTGCTGCTGCTGCTGATATCCCAGCCAGTCTCTGGCAAGCTGAGAATGAACTGCTGAGTTTGGAAGAGCAAGAGGGAAAAAAACTATGGAGCTATTACAGGCCAGGAGACCACCTCATTAGTATAGTCTCCATTGCCACAATGATATTCGATATAATTCTGTCTTTCAACACAGCTCCTTATACTCAATCTCCCTCGTAAGTCATTCAGTGTGATGGAGTAGCACTTCCTCCATTTGCAGTCTTCTTCTCTTTCAGTTACTCCTGTATTGCAGGACTTGTCTAATTTCTTGAATCATTTGGATTTCCATGGCTTCTCTCTTACGTCTTATTTTAAGAGACGCAAATCCAAAGATGGAGCAACCCCCCTCCCCAAAGTCCAAATTATTTTCCCATCTCATACAATCCTGAGTTAATCGCAACTAGCTTATTGAAAAGTTTGTAGTTGCCTCTGCCCAACCCATTCCTCCATTTGTGGATATTCAGTTCCCGCTCCTAGTAGGAATAGAGAATGAATTGCTTTTCTGGGTCTCTTATGAAAAGATTCTGTAACATCTTTGTTCCCTCTGGAAAACTTGCAAGAATCATTTTTCTTGCCATGTACATGTATACATCTGAACTAGACTCTGTTGTTTCTCTGTGTCATATAATGTATGTGGGTATACCCATAATTTTGTATTCATGTATTCTGTCATGGTTATGTAGTGCATATTGGCGATCCTTTAAAAGCTATATGCAATGAAATTTCATTTTATTATATGCAGATTAGTGCACATTCAAAGTGACAATAAAGTTATTCTAAGTTCTAAGTCCTCTTTGCTGATGATACTATTGAATGATTTTGAATAGCAATAGCATTTAGACTTATATACCACTTCACAGTGCTTTATAGCGCTCTCTAAGTGGTTTACATGGTTAGCATATTGCCCCCAACAACCTGGGTCCTCATCTTGTGGAGAGAAAGAGGAACAAAAGAAAGTTTATTTATTTATTTTTTTGACAAATTTTATTAGTTTTACAAAACAATACACAAACAATCAAAGCATAATAACATAAGAGATCTTTTCTAAGAAAACCAATAGAACATACAAAATAGTTCCAAATTGTAATATATATATTTACGTTATCTGTTCAACTTCGTATCTTATCCCAACTTCTCCTTTTCATTCTATTATCCAAATTATATTTCTTGCTAATTAAAATTTTATTGCCTTTCAAAAACAATACAGAAACAAACAAAACATAAATAACATAAAACATCTTTTCTGAAAGCTGCTTGATCCCGGGTTAAAACTCTTTGCACAGACACAAATTCAAAAATCATATTCACTTTATATATCATTCCATATCTTATTACCATTTTCAATTTTCTATATAGCTTCTTCTCTCTTTTATCTTTCTTAGTTTTATTTTATTTATCTCATCTCAATTCAATTCATAATACTTATCATTCTTTGTCTGTTCTATTTCCAGCTATCCATTCATCTTTTCTCTTTAAATATACTTCTCCTGTACACTGATTGGAGTGACGTCTTTGACTCTTTCCCCTAGCTTAATAATACTTAATATAACACTTAATTTATGTTGGGATTCTGTTTAGTACATTCTAAAATTACACAATAAATTTTATGAGAAGGGCAAAAACACAACAATAACAAAATAAAAACATATAAAACCACTATTAATACCATTAACAAGCTAATCATATATATTGATACTCATTTATATCTTAAACATTTTATTCTAAATACACATATAAAACCAGAATCTTATGTACCTTCCAGAATCCCTTTTTCAATTAAATTTACCCATTGTCTCTAAATAAGTTTTGTTTCTTTAAATCTTGCTTCCCACCATGAAGGCTTCTCATCCCCTCCTTTCTCTCTTGCTTATTCTTCTCCTTGCCCTTTTTGCCCCTTCCACCTTTCATCTCATTTTTCTCTTTTTTGGTTGTTTTTTCAAGCCTTAAAATCCCCCTTTTCTTTTCCTCTTTCTCCTCCTCCCCCAAAAGAACCATTTGTTCATCAAAGATGGCTTCTTCTTTGTCCCAGTCGTCCTGCTGCGTAGTCAATTTTTCATAAGTGCATACCGCCATTTCTAGAAATTGAAAAAGAGTGCCCAAAGTATCTTTTCCATCTTGTTCTTCTTTTTTATATTTTTTATATTCAATTTTTAGTTCATCCACAAGCAATGCCATCGTGAAGAGAAAGATTTTTTCCAAAACAACCACCCAGGTATTTTTAATCAAGAATAATTCCAAAAAGTTCCAAAGTCACCAAAGAATCCAAATAAACTATTTGTTTTAATACTTTTTTTCTTTCTCCTATTTCTCTTTCTGGGGTTACTGTTTAATCAAAGAGTTCCAATTAAAATATGTCTTTCTTTAAAGTTCTAGGCAATCTCCTCCTTTTTCAAATTCTGCTCCAATTTTTTTTCCTCTCCCTTCCCACTTACAACAACAATTTTCCTTTAAATGTTCAGAAATCCATACCTCCAATGCGGGTTTTCCGATTTCTTAAGTTATTAAATCCAATGTCCAGGAATCCTTTATCCCTTAGCTTTAACTTTCAAGTTGAGTTACCTTCGGTGCCCAAATAGGTTTTCCAAATCTCAATCTGCTATTTCTATGGGGTGGGAGAGTGAAGAAAAAAAAACTTTCCCTTGACAGCTTTCTCCGCCGCTTTCCAATCTTCTTAGGGATACAATGTATCTTTCAGGCAATTCAAGCAATTCAGTTTCCAGGGTATTTGAGAGTTGTAATTGTCCCGGCTCAGCCAGCACTTTCACTTCTCCTGCTTCCTCCAGCACAAATCTTACCCGGCTGCAGACTTCTTTGTGGCGGCCATTACTGACCGCCGCTCCACCACCTTGGGAAAAAGGGGTTTTTCCGGCTGAGGAGGGGGTCTGCGACACCCCCAAACCCCTGTCCGGATCCCCTCTCTCTTCGGCTGCCTCTACAGGGCAGCCATACCCCCCTGACCCATTTGGATCGGGGGCACCTTGGCGGCAAGCGCAGCAGGAATCGTGGACAGTCGCAAATTCCTGCTGCCACCGAAGCCACGCAAAACCGGAACCCCAAATGAAAATTTATTTTGTTGTTCCTGTTAGAGATTATGTTATCATGAACCTTTTTTACAGTAGTTCATTTACTGCCCCAGGAAGAATCCTACAGTTTATTTTTGCCATTCAACAAGTCAACAAGAATTCTCAGCTACTGTACAATCTCACACTTGGCTACAACATCCAGGACAACTATTTGAACACCCTTGGCACTTCAGATGCCTTGCTAGACATGGTCTCAACTGGAGAAGCCAATGTTCCCAACCAGAGCTGTGGCAAGAAGGACAACCTGATAGCTGTTCTTGATGGATCTCTTGATGACATCTCCATTCAGATGTCAACATTAGTAGGCACCTACAAAGTCCCACAGGTTTGTTTTTGTGTTTCTCTATCTGGTAAAGTAAGCAGGGTAGTGGTGGGTGGGTAATTGATTCAATCATATCTTTTCTATGGAATTCATGAGCTGCTTTTCACCATGGCCATTGTTATAGCTAGGGATTAGGATCCACAATGGAAAGAGGCCTAAACATTTACTCGAGCAAAACTTGAGCAGCTGGACACAATGTTAAATATGAAACATTTTCCCCAGATATGGAGAGGTTTTTTCCTGAATGCCATCACTCTGCAAAACAGCTATGGCAGCTGAATTTCAAAGCTTCTTTCTGGATGCCTTACAAACTAATTCCAACAACACCGTCAAATTATTTAGTTAGACTAGTACTATTCTTCTTCTCATCCTTCCTATTACCTATCTCTTCCATCTTATGACTATAACTGTATTGCTTGTATCTTTACAATTTATATTGTTTTATTTGTCTCCTAGTATTATTTGATTGCTTATTAGTAACCTATGACTATCACTAAGTGTTGTATCTTATGATTCTTGATGAATGTATTTTATTTTTTCTTTATGTACACTGAGAGCACATGCACCAAATACAAATTCCTGGTGTGTCCAATCACACTTGGCCAATGAAGAATTCTATTTTATTCTATTCTATTTAAACTAATGTCTAAAATGAACTAATTTGCATTTGCAGTAGTCTAGAGATAGAAGGGGACATGGTGGCTCAATGACTAAGACACTGAGGTTGTTGATCAGAAAGATCGGCAGTTTGGCGGTTTGAATCCCTAGCACTGCGTAACAGAGTGAACTCCCGTTACTTGTCCCAGCTCCTGCCAACCTAGCAGTTCGGAAACATGTAAAAATGCAAGTAGATAAATAGGGATCACATTGGTGAGAACATAACAGTGTTCCATGCACTTTTGGCATTTAGTCATGCCAGCCACATGACCATGGAGATGTCTTCGGACAGACCTGACTCTTTGGCTTTCTAATGGAGATGAGCACCACCCTCTAGAGCCAGAAACGACTAGCACGTATGTGCGAGGGGAACCTTTAGAGATAGAAGACATAAATGTTCATTGTCTGAATGTCAATTTTAATAGAAAAGAGAAAGGACAGTATCTTAGACCGCAGATTAGGCCAATGATTATATTCAATCTAGCTAATATTCTGCATTTTGTATTCTTGATATGGCTTAAGGGTTAATAACAACAAACTATTCTAAAGTGTTCATGAGAACCCCACTGGATGTATTAAAAGCTTACATTTTGGACTTGATCTGATCTAAATATAATACACCATTCTTCCTTGTTTCTTCAGATCAGTTATGGAATTGTTTCAGAGGCTCTGAGTGATAAAAGTCAAATTCCATTTTTCCATCAGATGCTCCCCAAAAATGGGATCCAGTATCCAGGAATTGTCCAACTCCTCCTCCATTTTAGATGGACTTTGATTGGTGTCTTTTCAACAGACACAGAGGAGGGAGAGAATTTCACGAGAACTTTCACTCCAATGCTAGTCAGAAATGGCATCTGTGTCATTATCTCACAGCAATTCCCAATGACTAGACCTACATCACCTCTCAGAAATGCCATTTCTAAGTGGAAAAAAAGTCAATGTCTTTGTACACTTCATAGAATTTGTTTCCCTTTTCGATAGAATTTGCCATATCCATATAATAATTGAAGGTTTGTCAGGACCCATTGAAGGGAAAATCTGGATCACCACAACGGTCGAGAAGGTGACAATGAAATGGGATACACTTTTCAAATATATCCATAGCATTTGGACCTTTGCTTTTCAGGAAAAAAAATGGCCAAATGATGATGCCTTTCAACCCACTCTTTTTAAGGATTCCAAATTTGAAGATCAGTCTTTTTGCTGTTCTTTTTCAAAGCATGTCCTTTCTGTCAAGGGCCAGAGACGATGCACCCAGATAGCATCACTGGACATGCAAGAGAAAAAGGACAGAATTCAGATAAAAAATGAGCACCGGTTTTACAGTGTTTTTAAGACTTTGGCCCATGTCTTCAATGTTGCATATTCCTCAATATCTAGAAGGAGAAAAATGGAGGAGAAAGAGAGATTAGAGGCACCAAGGCTAGAACCATGGCAGGTATGCGGTCCTGACAAGGATCCATCAAACCTAGTTCCTATTTAGAAAAAATAATCCAATGCTGATGTAGGGGAACCATTTCAACTTACTTGTTCTTCCAAACACCAATAGGTTTGGTCAAGTTGAGGGCAGATTTAGTTCACAAGATCATATTCCAAAGAGCTGGCACCGTGACAATTATATTTTGATATTAAACACTGCTATTATAAAAGAATATAAAATGTATACATTGTAAATAAATTCCTGTATTTATAGGTTTGTAATTAGCACGATAGAACTTTACATTAATAAATTTCAACCAAACCTGGGAGCATTTAGCCCAACCCCTCTTCACTGCAGGAATGCAATTAAAGCTTTTCAGACTGATGGCTGCTCAGTCTTTGCATTTAGCTGTGGTGGCACAAAGGTTAAAGTGCAAGTATTGCTGGCTAACTGACTGCTCAGTGCCAGGAGTTTGAACTTGACCAAATCAAGGTTGACTCAGCCTTGCATCCTTCCAAGGTTGGTAAATGGGTACCCAGATTGATGAATGTTGGGGGCAATATGCTGATTCTATAAACCACTTAAAGAGGGCTGTAAAAGTACTGTGAAGTGGTATATAAGTCTAAGTGCTACTGCTATTTAGGCAAATAATGAAGGGGGAGGGATTGAACATCTCTTGTTCACTGGCTCAGCTTTAAAATTGCTCATCCTTTTAGGATGTTTCAAGTTGCTTTCAAAATCCCTGGATGTTTCAATTCTAGTTCCATCCCTTTCTGGAGAAGAATGAGTTTTACAATTTTTCTTGGGAAAAATTGTACTTGGACCAAAATGGAAATCTAGCAGCAGATCTGAACATCATAAGTTGGTTGTTTTTCCCCAAGGAGGATCCCATCAAAGAACAAGTGGGGAGTTTTGAAAGACAGAGGCTTATTATCAACCAAGATGCTCTTTCACGGCTAAAGTTGCTCAACAAGGTGATTGAAAATATTGGCAACTTTTCTCTGTCTGTATGGTTGGTGTTAGTGTCCCCTGAAAGAGCAGGCTCAGATATTTTTAAGAGCCCATATCTGACCAGAGTTATCTATGCCCCACTGGGATAGGCCTCCTGCTGCTAGGAAGGTGATCTCAGGTGCTCTGGCAAAAAGGAACCCCAATGACTTGTTTGATGTGAGATAATGCCTTAATCTAGAAAAATGGACTGAAAATGACTTTGACACCCCCTCCTTCTTGAAACTTGAAATAATGATGGCCAATTTATAATGAAATGCTACTTAGATTTAGCCTTTGGCTTGTGAGCCATGTAAAAACCAATTGAATGAAATTGTTTATCTTGAATGTCAGCTACCTTAAGTCTCCCTTTGAAACAAAGAATTCTCCAAATTTTAGTAATAACAAAAATGTGGGTCTGTCTCTTCATGTCATCCAACTGTAGTTCTAATTTTGGGAAACAGTAGAGGACAGGTGGTTCTGGAATGCTATGGTTCTTGGGCGCTCAAGGAGTTGGACACAACTAGCAATTAACAACAAAACTGTAATTCTTCAATGGAAAGGACCTTGTCTTGGGCCTTAGAAATATACCTTTCCCACACAGGGCTCCTACTCATGTCCCATGTGCTGCAACAAAAGATGCCTGACTTATTCTTTTTGAGTGACATGTTCTCATGATTTCATCTCTACTCATCCTCACTGTAGTTCTACAAACTAGGCAGTAATGTGTGGGAATAAAACCTTGACTTGGGTATTGGATAATGATTAGTCTAAGACCTTATACATACATGTCTGCCTAAAGGTCACTGAGATAAAGCAAGGAAATTAAAAGCAAACACCAGAAACAATTAAGCAGCTCAGATAACTGTAAACAATTCTGTGTACTATATCTAATTATTGTAATCCACAATGTGAATGCTTACTATGTACAAAATTCTCAATAAAAGGGAGCACTGGAATTTGCTCTAGACTCCCATCCCGAGTACACACGCTTGTGTCTCATTCTTTCCATGGGAGACCACCACAAATGGTGACCTCGACGTGATCCACTGCAGGTGGTACGTGTCCGGACCTCCGTGTTTCCTCGCCTGGAATAGGTAAACTACGTACTTAACTATTGCTGGACAATAGGATTTTTTCAGGGAACATGGGGGAAAACTCTCTCAGCCACAGGAACGGCATGTTAGTGAGCTGCTGAAGTTAGTCAGGACAAACTTCTTTATCTTTAAACCCTCTGGGGGAGCAAATAATTCTTTCAAAAGTTAATGTGAGAGAGCTGCTGCAAGAGATCTGGTGGCAATGTCCCTGGTATTCAGAGAAGGGATCTTTAAAGTTAGACACGTGGAGGAGAATTGGAACTATCCTTCATGAAGAGCCACGGGCAACAGCTGAAATTTTGATATATTGGAAGGTTGTTATGACTGCTTTAGAGACCCAGCAACAACCTCTTTTAAAAACTTTAATAGAACCTCCTCCTTATAAAGGAGTTGTGTTGCACCCACCAACCCCAAAACTGGAGTATGTTTCCTCACCCCCAACAGCACCTACTCCAGTGGATAAGAAAATCCAACCAAAAATGGGAAAAGTTCAAGCAATGATGCATCAGGCTTTCAATGAGGGGAAATTAGAGCCTGATGAGATTCCCCAGATGAATTTGTTTCCAGTCAATAGGCAAGTGGATGCTCAAGGCAATCTGCAGACTGAATGGGTTCCGATTCCTTTAGCAGTTCTTAGGGAAATTAAAAAAGCAGTTAAAGATTATGGTATAAAGCTCTACTCAGTATGTGGTTTTTGATTCAGAATATCAAAGGGAAGCTGTCACTAGGGGAAGGAATTCGGGGGGGCTGTATATGCCAGACCAAATCTATGGGGCAGGCTTGTTTGAATCCACTGCTGATCAAGCTGCTAATTTGCCTGATCACGTATTTCCAGTGGTTATGGCAGCTGTCCTTGGGGCGTTGTCCCGCATCCAGGATGTGGGAACCCCGGCTGGTCTTTTCTCAAATTAAGCAAACAGCATCTGAGTCTTATAACGATTTTGTGGAAAGGCTACAATTGGCTGTTACCAGGCTCTAATGAGGAAGCTGCAAAAGAACTTTTGCTGAAATTGGCAGTTGAAAATGCAAACGCTGACTGCAAGGACAGCCTTTGGTGGCTAGAGGTGAGGTTACTCTGGCTGATCTGTTAAAGGCATGTGCAGTGGTGGGTTTCAGGCTTACAACATGGAGACTTTGGCTATGGCAGCAAAAAGGGATGAAAGCAGGGAATCTGTGGGAAGTCATTTTATAGTGCCATGCCCCTGGGGGAATGGCATTTAACAAAAACAAAATTAAGGACGTCCCGCCCGAAATCGGTCTGTCCAAAATGCAAAAAAAGGGTTTCATTGGGCAAATCAATGTCGCTCTGATCAGAACCAAAATTCGAAACTAAATTTGGGGCGTGCAGCTAGCCCCGCTCCCAAGGCTGTCACAAAGCATCGCCTGCAACTACTGGGAGTGCAGGTTTGAGTTTAAAAATGCTGAACTCAATTGATGTGACTTTTCCTAATCAAGTGTACATTGAGGACACTCATTTGCATGGGCCACTGCCAGAAAAAACAGTGGGATTGGTATTTCCCAGGTCTTCTGCATCAGAAAAAGGGTTCTTGTCATTCCAGGGGTTATTGACCAAGATTATAGAGGGTTATTAAGATACAATTGTACACTGATACTCCTACATCATTAATGGCCGGTGACTCTATTGCCCAGTTATTATTGCTTCCATACATTCCTATAAATCCTTTAATTGGGATCCCACGAACTGGCGGTTTTGGGTCCACTGAAATGGCTAGTTCTCCAGTTGCTGCAGAATTGTTAGCGCTTGACAAAAATTTGACTACAGACCAACCAAAAATGACAATTGAAATTCAAGAAAAATCATTTTCTGGCCTTATAGATTCCAGAGCAGATGTCTCTGTGATACGCCAAAAGGAATGGCCAAATGAATGGGCGCTTGAGGACTCTCCAGCTGTTCCATGGAGTGGGTGGTATGCAGTTTGCAAGAAGTAGTGTACATTGGTGGAAGGCATTGCATAGAGAAACTGGTGAGACTGCAAGGATTCAACCTCTTGTGTTGCCCCTGCATATAAACTTGTGGGGTAGAGATTTGCTGTCACAATTTCGCTAAAAATTGTTATTGGATAATGGAAAAATTACAATTGTTAACCTCTCAGCCAGTCTGGATTGACCAATGGCCACTTCCAAAAGAAAAGCTTACAGCTTTACATCAATTGGTAGCTGAGCAGCTACAATTAGAACACATTGAGCCAACTTCTAGTCCATATAACACTCCCTGTATTTGTTATCAAAAGAAAAAAATTGAAAATGGAGATTTTGACATGATCTGAGAGATATTAACTCCATCATTCAACCAATGGAGCGTTACAATGTGGTTTGCTAACCCTAACCTGATCCCACGCAATTGGGATCTAGTGTTAGTAGATTTACGGATTGCTTCTTTTCTATACCTTTGCATGCAGATGACAAGCAATTATTTGCCTTTACCGTACCTGAGTTGAATAACAACGCACCTACCTTTCATTACCA
This sequence comes from Notechis scutatus, assembly GCF_049901735.1. Taxonomy (NCBI): domain Eukaryota; kingdom Metazoa; phylum Chordata; class Lepidosauria; order Squamata; family Elapidae; genus Notechis; species Notechis scutatus. The sequence goes on from NW_028263151.1 coordinate 230,919, forward strand.
ATGGAAGGTTTGGCCACAGGGAATGCTAAACAGTCCAACGATGTGCCAGTCATATGTTCGAATGGCTCTGGCTCCATTCAGAACCTCTCATCCTGGGTGGAAGGTTTACCATTACATGGATGATATTTTAATTGCAGCTCCCAGCCCGCGGGAACAGTTAAAGGCAGCGTTACCTTGCCTTGAAGAGGTATTATTACAATTTGGACTTCATATTGCCCCAGAAAAATTCAAAGTCAAACGCCTTATGCCTACTTAGGGCATAAGGTCCTTGCAACCTCATGCTCATCCGGTCATTCCGGAAATCAAAATTGAGGAAAAGATTTCTTTAGTAAAATTACAACAAATACTAGGAACAATTAACTGGGTTAGACCCTACCTTGGGTTAACTACAGCGGTACTCCAGCCCTTGTTCTTGGCCCTAAAGGGCTCTGTGAGACCGGATTCTGCTATAACCTTATCAGCAGAACAAAGGAATGTACTGACACATGTAAATGCGGCTTTAACGCAGCGTTGGGTTGATCGATGCATTCCTGATACTCCATTTGCTTTGGCAATTTTACAACTCCAGCCTTGCCTACTGCAGCTTTATTTCAATTACATGAGGCGCTGGTTTATATCATTGAATGGTTGCATTTGCAGAATACTCCCAGAAAAACAATTTCTACTATGGCTATGCTTTATAGTGAGTTAATCATCAAAGGTCGGAATCGCAGTATGCATTTATATATGGCATAGATCTAGTTCAGTTATTTTTACCTATCTCCCTCACTTTGTGGGAAACTTTGTGGGAATCCATTGAATTGCAAATTGCTCTTGAAAATTGGCCAGGGAAGATTTCTTGCCACACCCCCAGTGACCCTCGTTTCCAGTTGCTTCAAAACGTATCTGTAAATTTTAATTCAGTTATTGCTAAGCAGCCAATTGAGGGGTGACCGTTTATGCGGACGGTGGTAAGACCTACGGGGCGCTTTGTGCATGGAGACAGGAAGGGGTATGGAAAACAAAGATTACCCCTCCTCAGCAATCAGCACAAAGGGCTGAATTAGCTGCTGCTATTTTGGCCTTACAGGAATTTGCACAAGAACCGCTAAATCTTATTGTGGATTCTCTTTACGTTTATCAATTGATACTTAACATTGAATTTGCTTATCTTTCTTCATCTGTTGATGCTAATCTTATGAGTTTGTTTCTAGCCCTGCAAAGCTTCTTCATTCTCGCACTCATTCTTTGCATATTGCACACATTCGCAGCCACCAGCCACTTACCCGGGAGCTGCAGGAAGGGGGAATGACGTGGCTGACACAGCGGCCTCGGCCATGTCCTGTCTCTCGCTTTCTCCTGTTACTCCGTGGGACTCACATAGCTATTTTCATCAAAATGCCAAAGCTCTTTGTAAATAATTTAGGCTCACTGCTGCAGAAGCTGCAGCTATTATCCAGCAATGTCCTAGTTGCAGTGCTCAATCCACTGCTCTTCCTCAAGGAGTAAATCCTCAGGGGACATCTGCTTGTCAGCTATGGCAGATGGATGTCACACAACACCGTCCTTTCAAACCATGGCACCATCTGCATGTCACCGTTGATACCTATTCAGGATTTATTATGGCAACACCTCAACGAGGAGAGGCTACAAAACATGTAGTCAACCATTGTCTCCGTACCTTCACACATGTGGGGCCACCAATGGAGATCAAAACCGATAATGGCCTTGCTTACATTAGCACCGTCTTCGTGGAATTTTGTCATCGATGGTCTATTATACATAAATTTGGCATTCCCTACAATTCCACTGGTCAGGCCATTGTGGAACGAACTCATCAGACGCTCAAACAAGCACTCCTTCACATAAAAACAAAAACGGGGAAGTGGATGGATATGGCTTGCCTTACATACAAAACATTCTTAATATTACCTTATACACTTTAAATTTTTTAAACATGACAGGATCTCTCCTGCTGCTACGGCAGCCAGTAGGCATTTTGCTTCCTCCCCTTCTGCAGGTACGCCAAGACCGAAAGTTCGGTATAGGAGACTACCAGATCCAACGTGGAGAGGACCTGTCCCGCTGATAACTTGGGGCCGAGGATACACTGCTGTTGAAGATGAGGGACAGTTGTTTGGGTTCCTGCTCGCTGTGTGCATCCTTATCATCAGCCAAAGGGGCAAGGGGATGGATTTGGGGGAATGGAAAAGAAACACGTTGATCCAGGACATGGGGAAGCTAGCAAACCTTCATAATAAAACTGATTGTTGGATATGTATGCACATGCCAACTCACAAAACATCAGGGCTTCCAATGGTTGCAGTACCTCTGGTCGAAGGTGACTGGTATAAGGGACAATGCTATGGTTGTTCAGGGATGTGGTCTAACAGTTGGACTACAAGTAACATAAATACCTTGCACCTTGGAAGCCGAATCCAAGAGGCGGCGGGTATCTGCTGGACCCACAATGAGACAGTAGAGAATATGACTTACTTGGGACATATCCGTTTTGCAACAAAACAATTGTTATTAGCAATGGAATTCGAGGTTTATTCGAATGACATGAAAACTAAAAATCTCACTTACTTTGTACATAACATTTCTCGATATGATATCACATCTTTGATCAATGAAAATAGGTGTCCATATATTCCTGCCACATGTTGTCCCACCACGAGAGAAAACCAGTTGTACAAATGTGCGAATGGGAAATACGCACCATCATCCACTTATTTGGCTATGTTAATGGAATCCTTTGCACAATTAATCTATGCTGAACCAAATACGGTTGGTCATCTCCTGGGAGCAAATCTATGGTTGCTGTGTGGATGGATGGCCTATGATCGCATGCCAGCATGATGCAAAGGAGTCTGCACCTTTGGGAAAGTAATCCCATCTCATTTCATTCAAAAATCTTTGGGGACTGCTCATATCCGCAATGCGCGCTGCCCGCAACGGAAGTAAACTCTGTTTTGACTCATGACTACTGGACACAGATATCAAGGGGAGTTATTCCTCCTTTAGGAGTCATGATGAACTATAGAGATTTACATCGTTTAAACAATTGACAGTTACTATGTTTAAAGACACCATTAAAACGCTAAAGCTGCTTGAAGAAGAGCAAGGAAAAATCCTTGACTTTGTCCTGCAAACCAGATATGCGGTGGACACTATTTTGGCTGCGCAAGGGGGAGTTTGCACTGTGATTCATATGCATTGTTGCATGTATATCTCTGATTATTCTCCAAACATTACAGCTACTATACAGCATATGAAACAAACCCTGAATGAGAATCCATTACAATCGGAGGGCGAGGACTGGACGTGTGGTCTGCACTTTGGTCCTGGTTGCCAGATGGTTCATGGATTCGTCACCCAATTGTTGGAGTGATATTGCTTTTTATACTTTCTCTTTGTGTATGCTGTTGTATCCAATGTCTCCCTGGACTTTTAGGAATGTGTCGGGTGAAGCCTACGGAAGGAGAACTGCTGTTGCAGATGGCAAAAGCTACCGAGGCATCCGCGATCTATCAAAAAACTAAAACAGGGGAGATGTGGGAATAAAAACCTTGACTTGGGTATTGGATAATGATTAGTCTAAGACCTTATACATACATGTCTGCCTAAAGGTCACTGAGATAAAGCAAGGAAATTAAAAGCAAACACCAGAAACAATTAAGCAGCTCAGACAACTGTAAACAATTCTGTGTACTATATCTAATTATTGTAATCCACAATGTGAATGCTTACTATGTACAAAATTTTCAATAAAAAGGAGCACTGGAATTTGCTCTAGACTCCCATCCCGAGTACACACGCTTGTGTCTCATTCTTTCCATGAGAGACCAAACACAGTAATGTTTAGTCTTATTTCAATAGCATGGCAGCTATATGAATTGAAAATATAAATGTACAGATATAACTAAATAATACCTCATTTGAAATTGACAGCCCTAGTATGTGAGGAATTTTTTCTTTATATCTTAACTGGAACAAGGATTTGGATTATTTTCAAATGGGAGTGGCTTTCCAATATTTTATGTTTTCCTGATCTACAGGTGAAACTCGAAAAATTAGAAAATCGTGCAAAAGTTCATTTATTTCAGGAATGCAACATAAAAGGTGAACCTAATATATGAGATAGACTCATTACATGCAAAGCAAGATAGTTCAATCCGTGATGTGTCATAATTGAGATGATTATGGCTTACAGCTCATGAAAACCACAAATTCACAATCTCAGAAAATTAGAATATTGTGAAAATGTTCAATATTCTAGACTCAAAGTGTCCTCTAATCAGCTAATTAAGCCATAACACCTGCAAAGGGTTCCTGGGCCTTTAAATGGTCTCTCAGTCTGGTTCAGGCGGAATCACAATCATGGGAAAGACTGCTGACCTGACAGTTGTGTAGAAAACATCATCATTGACACCTCCATAAGGCAGGAAAGCCTCAAAAGGTAATTGCAAAAGAAGTTGGATGTTTCCAAAGTGCTGTATCAAAGCACATTAATAGAAAGTTATGTGGAAGGGAAAAGTGTGGAAGAAAAAGGTGCACAAGCAGCAAGGATGACCGCAGCCTGGAGAGGATTGTCAGGAAAAGGCCATTCAAAAGTGTTGGGGACTTTCACAGGGAGTGGACTGAGGCTGGAGTCAGTGCATCAAGAGCGACCACACACAGACGGATCCTGGACATGGGCTTCAAGGAACAACAAACAACGTCAGAAACATCTTATCTGGGTTAAAGAAAAACAGAACTGGTTTGTTGCTCAGTGCCAAAGTCCTCTTTTCTGATGAGAGCAACTTTTGCATCTCATTTGGAAACCAAGGACCCAGAGTCTGGAGGAAGAATGGAGAGGCACACACTGCAAGATGCTTGAAGTCCAGTGTGAAGTTTCCACAGTCTGTGTTGATTTGGGGAGCCATGTCCTCTGCTGGTGTTGGTCCACTGTGCTTCATTAAGTCCAGGGTCAACGCAGCCATCTACCGGGGGATTTTGGAGCACTTCATGCTTCCTTCTGCAGATGAGCTTTATGGGGATGCTGACTTCATTTTCCAGCAGGACTTGGCACCTGTCCACACTGCCAAAGCACCAAAACCTGGTTCAATGACCGTGGGATTATTGTGCTTGATTGGCCAGCAAACTCACTCTGATCTGAACCCCATAGAGAATCTATGGGGCATTACCAAGAGAAAGATGAGAGACATGGGACCGAATAATGCAGAAGAGCTGAAGGCAGCTATTGAAGCATCCTGGTCATAACACCTCAGCAGTGCCACAGGCTGATAGCTTCTGTGCCACGCTGCATTGAGTCAGTAATTGCTGCAAAGGGCCCAAACCAAGTACTGAGTACATATGCATGCTTATACTTTTCAGAGGTCCGATATTGTTCTATGTAAAATCCTTGTTTTATTGATTGCATGTAATATTCTAACTTTCTGAGATTGTGGATTTGGGGTTTTCAATGAGCTGTAAGCCACAATCATCACAATTATGAAACATCACAGCTTGAATTATCTTGCTTTGCATGTAATGAGTCTATCTCATATATTAGGTTCACCTTTTACGTTGCATTCCTGAAATAAATGAACTTTTGCACGACATTCTACTTTTTTCGAGTTTCATCTGTATTACTCAGAAGTTTCTTTCTTAAGCAGAGTTTCATTTTATTTCAATCAATTTAATAAATAAAAATTTGACAGATATTTTGGAATGAATTTTGTTTTTCTGCTTAGTGTCTTCCTCAGTCCAAATGTGTGGACAATTGTCACCCTGGATTTGTGAAACGGGCTCGGAAGGAAGAACCAATTTGCTGCTATGATTGTATTCCTTGTCCAGAAGAGACCATCTCCACACAGGAAGGTATGTTATACCAGAGGAAAAGGCGTTGGATTCAATGAGAGCATTTCATGAAAGTTCATTTTAAAAGATACGTGTAAACTTGACTATTTTATTCTTCATTGCTGTTTTCCTCATGTCCAATTTATTCCATAATGGGAGGAATAAGATCTTGAAGAATAAGGCAGGAAGGGATGGAAGAAACATAGTGGAATAGGCAAGATGAATTGTGCTAAAGGAAGCATCTTTTCTACTTGTCAGCTTGAAAGTTTATTTCCATGTTTACCATCTAAATCCTTTGAAACTTGAGGAATGGTTTCAGGTCAATGTGTTTTGCTCATCCAAACCAAATTTATCTTACAGGCCAAAAGATATATCAGTCAGTCAATATTTATTAAGATCATAAGAGAAAGACCTATTTGGGAGAGTAGGAAGAGTGTTTGGGTTCAATGAACAAGAGCAAACAAAAGACTTAATATTGAAGTTTACAAAAACCTACATACAGGGATCAATATTTAGATTTTGATTCTCACCACTCACTGGAGCACAGAATGGGAGTTATCAGAATCCTACACCCTCAGGCTGAAGGTTTACCCTACCAGCAAAGAGGGAAAGAAAAACTAAAATTAAAGGACATCAAGGAAGCCCTCAGAATGTGTGGCTATCCCAATGAGCAACTAAACTAGGTGCACAACCAGAAACTAAAACATTGCCACTATCTTGGATCCTCAAAAGCTTGCCTTTTGTTTGTTTTTGTCACAGCTCCTGCCCTATTGAACACCCTCCCAATTGAAACCCAACAGGCCGCCCACCCTCCTAAAGCTCTGGAGGTTGTTCTTCCAGACATTGGGATGAAGTGGGAGTGAATGTCAGATTACAACAGTATGTAGATTGCACCTCAATGAGGTGATTGTGGCATCAATTATTTTGGGTTTTATTTATTTGTTGTGTGAATAGGGGACGAGCAGTCTGCCTCAAGTGGTGTCCCCCTGGATGCTGTGAAGCATTCATGAGCCAACTGAGCAGACCCTCGGCGACAGGCCACTTGCGCGACAGGCGGCTGGGTACTCAAATGCCGCATCAACATGGTGAAGCGTCCACTACTGAACACCGCCCAATGCTACGCGTTCAGGGGAACCGACGGGCGCGAGGAGACCGATGGCCTGCGTCAAAAATCAACGAAATGGTCACGCGGAAAACGCGGCACTTGCACCGTGTGAAAGCTATGACGACGCGTCCGGGTCTAACAGCGCCACGGAGACTACCCGATCCGATGGCGAAAAATTCACTTTTCCGGGAAATGGTGTTCAGCAAGTAGCTGTGTCTTGTGTTTTAGCCAAACAATCACGGTAGTACTTGCTCTTCCTGGCTAATGTAAACCAGGGAACTTTGGCCAACTCCATCATCCTGTGCTGGGTAAGTCAGCAATCTGGCTGGGAGTTTCTCTCCATTTCCTGATTCTGACCTGCACTCCCAAACAGGAGTGATCATCCTTCAATGTAATGAAGGCTCTGTCACCATGTTTATATTGTTCTCAGCTACATGGGTTTCCTTGCTGCTATTTGCTTCATGGTGGCTTTCCTGGCCAGGAACCTTCCTGGTGCATTCAATGAAGCCAAATTGATCACCTTCAGCATGTTGGTCTTCTGCAGTGTCTGGATCTCCTTCCTGCCCACCTACTTGAGCACCAAAGGGAAATACATGGTGGCCCATGCAGGTCTTTTCCATCTTGGCTTCTGGTGCTGGCCTGCATCTTCTTCCCCAAGTGCTACATTATCATTCTGAGACCAGATCTAAATACTAAGGAACATTTAATGATAAAGTTGGTATCTGATCATGAAGTAGTTTCTTAGGCTCATAAGACTTAATTATTTAGTGCAAATGCACTCTTTTCGAACCGTAATAACACCAGTTGAATCCCACCCATGTATACATATGTACATATGTATATACACCTGGAAGCATGGTACAGAGATCACACAGGCAGCTGGCCGTTCAGACTCCCCATTATTGTTCCAAATTTCCCCAAATGCTCCCATAATTTCTGGAAAGTCTCAGAGCAAAGTGATCACACATATGCACACACACATACCTCAAGCAGCCTCTCACTGCAAATAGTGCAGCCCAATGCTGTGAGCACCATGGCTGCAAAGCAAGAAATCCAGCAGGGCAAGTCAAGGGAGTCCAGGAAGCAAGGGAGCAAGGCAAGTAATCCAGAAATACAAAAAGAATGCAAGGAATCCAGGAAAGTTCAAATGTGAACACTCAATGCTCCAGGAATTCATCATTTGTTCCCCAAAAATGTCCCTCCTCACAATGTCTCTTTAAGTCTCAGTCCCCAGGTGTGCCTTGTGAAGAGTTGCAGGGCACTCAATATCAACTCATAAAATATTTCTATGGTCTTTTTAGAGTTTCCAACAGAAAGGGAGGAGCAGCTTGCATTTCCTAAATGATTTCAAAGATAGTTTCTAGGTGACCAAAGTTTCTGCCATGCAAAATTCTAACTGTAGAGTGTCAGGGTTCCAACAACTTCTCCCTTATTCAAATCAAAAGTCTCTAACCACATCTCAGAAAAAGTAAATTCGTTTATTAGAAATTGCCATGTTGGCATGTGACTGGGTGCAGCTGATACTAAATTACATCATACATTTCCCCATGACCCTGGTCTTTCCCCCACCCCATGGATGTTACTTCTCCAATGGGATACATCTGTCTCCAAGAGTCATCCATCATGCTCTCCAATAACCTTTTATGCTTCGACAACTTTGGGCTGCCGAGGTGATTATCTAGGCATTTCAAGAATGCCTTCTTGTCCCACACTCCTTTTTCTGGCAGCTAAAAAGACCAAAGGAATATCTTTTTAGTTGACATTCAGTTCCCTCACTTCCTGAAGGTGACCTGTACAACACAAAAAGAAAACAAATTTATCACAGGTATAGAACTTAGGGTTGCAAACCTCCCCCAGGTTTGGTTGGGTTTTCTGGATGGAACCTCATTACAAGGCAATCAGCTTGGATGTTCCTACTCTACCCAGGATGTCTTTGATAAAGGGTAGCCCTTCCACTTGATTAGATATTGGAGTTGTCTCCTGTGCCACCTCGGATCGAGGATTCGCTGCACCTCATAATTAGTTTGGCCTCCTATGACATGGGGTCTGGGGGTTCGTGAGGTGGTGGCCACAGGGTTGATCCCACCACAGGTTTTAGAGGCTACTATGGAATACCGGTGTGTATTTTCCCTAACAGTCAGGGCAACTTCAGTTGCTCCATGACTGGAGTTGATGACGTTACTCTGGGAAAGGTCCCATGAATGTTGGCCCAAACTTCTTACTAGGGAGCCTTAACCTCAAGTACTTGGTGGCTAAGTAGACTTTCTCCCTCACCTGGAATGGCCTTATGCGGGACCCAGTGTTTGTGTGCCTGTTTTTATAGCTTTGTGCAGCTTTTCCCAGTGCCTTTTTACATTTTCCCAAGTTGTTTTCAGTGTTGACATCCAATAGGTCAGGCTGAGTGTGGAGGGGGGATCCATGGATACTCAGGCATTGGGATGAAGTCCATGCCCCTCATTACTCTGAAGGGGTTTAGTCCCGTGCTACTGTGAACAGCATTATTGTATGCAACCTCCATGAAAGTCAGGAGGTCCGCCCAATTGGACTGCTGATAATTCACATAGCACCTCAGGTACTACTCTACCATGGTGTTGAGTCTCTCTGCCCCCCACCCCATTGCTGCTCGGATGAAAGGCTGAGCTAAGACTCTGGGATGACAGAATAGACCACAGGAACTCCCTCCAGAACTCAGCCATGAACTGGACCCCTCTGTCTGAGATAATTCATGGGTGGTACTGCATACAGGCGGTAGATGTTCTTCAGGAACAGCTTGGCTAACTGGTGGGCTGAAGGGAGTCTGCTGCAAGGTGTCAGCCCTCAAGATCTTCTTCCTTTGCTTTGCTTCTTTCTGGCTGTCATGAGTAATGGGGGTGGAAGGGGAAAAGTATGGGAAGTGAGCTGGAGGTGTTACTAACTAATATTGTATAAACTGAGGAGGTTTCTATGTCTTGCTTAGCTTTCTCTTCTCTGCGCAACTGCAAACCTTTATTTGAGTAAGCCAAGGCCAACTAATCATAACCACCTGAAGATGTCCACATGATGAGGTTCACAACTTTTTAATTGGAAGGACCGTTTGAACTATTGGGGGTGGGGACATTTCAATCCCTTGATATATGTGATGTATGTGCCTTTTTCCTCAGATTCAGAATTCTTTTGTTGCTACCACTTAACTTCCGTAAAAATATCTTTTCTCTAATTACAAGAGTCTAAGTATTTCTTTCTTGGATTTTGAATGGAGCAGGTATGTCAGGATTCCAGCAATCAGCCTAATTAAATCATGATACTTGAGCCAAACTTCAAAAAACTTCAAAGAATTTATTAGAGGGCGACATACTGGCACTGCCCTGTATGAAGCCAACTCTGGCATAGGTACTTTACAGTCACCTGTGATCCTGTTTCCCTCCTCCCCCTGGGGTGTCTCATAAACCAGATTCTCCAACTGAGCACATTCATGGGCTGGATGTCATCATTCACGTCTTCCAATTAAATATATTCGTGGGCAAAAGCTCTGGTGTTTTAGTTACAATCTTTTTAAAGATAAGAGTTGGAATGTACTTTCGCTTTCAAACTGCTGCACTGCTCTTCCAGATTTCCTTCCTCCCCTCCATTTTTTATGGCAACTACTAAAACAGGCATAGGAATGTTTTACGAGTTGACACCTAAGGTGGCACCAAACTCTATAGTTCTGGATGACTTTCCCCAGGAATGTTTGGAGACAAGAGAGTACATTGAAGGACAACACCCAATTTCCTGTGTATTGAACTATCTTCTTTCAGCATCACTTTCTAGACCTGTCCAGGAAGGAAGGACCACAACCACTTCAGACCAGTACCCTCTAGGGATATATCTGTGATTTTTCACTAACATGCTCTTCTCCAGCTTCTCCCCTGCACATGCTGCACATGGAGGCCCAGAAGTAGTTCAGGGTCCCCAGAGGAGATATTGCTTCTTACAGTAATTATTAAAATCCTGGTCTGTGAGATCTCTCCTGATATTTCTCCAGTGATTGCCTTTGATGTAAACATCAGACTGAAGCAACTCGAAATGGATCTTGCATCAGAAAATGATAAATGTTTCAGGTCTCACTCTATGTGGCACAAATTTGGGGACATTCAGTGACTGTGCTCCTTGAAATGTATCATTTTCCTCCTTTCCAGTTAAAGTTCTGTCGATCTCTAAGTCAAGAAAGTCACTATCATTTCAATCTTGTGAGAGTGCTTTGAATTCTTCAAACTCTTGTTTTTCCTCAGAAACAGGAAGGGGAATTATGGACCTCCTCCTCCTTCTGCTGCTGCTGCTGCTGATATCCCAGCCAGTCTCTGGCAAGCTGAGAATGAACTGCTGAGTTTGGAAGAGCAAGAGGGAAAAAAACTATGGAGCTATTACAGGCCAGGAGACCACCTCATTAGTATAGTCTCCATTGCCACAATGATATTCGATATAATTCTGTCTTTCAACACAGCTCCTTATACTCAATCTCCCTCGTAAGTCATTCAGTGTGATGGAGTAGCACTTCCTCCATTTGCAGTCTTCTTCTCTTTCAGTTACTCCTGTATTGCAGGACTTGTCTAATTTCTTGAATCATTTGGATTTCCATGGCTTCTCTCTTACGTCTTATTTTAAGAGACCCAAATCCAAAGATGGAGCAACCCCACTCCCCAAAGTCCAAATTATTTTCCCATCTCGTACAATCCTGAGTTAATCGCAACTAGCTTATTGAAAAGTTTGTAGTTGCCTCTGCCCAACCCATTCCTCCATTTGTGGATATTCAGTTCCCGCTCCTAGTAGGAATAGAGAATGAATTGCTTTTCTGGGTCTCTTATGAAAAGATTCTGTAACATCTTTGTTCCCTAGGCCACCCCTCTGGAAAACTTGCAAGAATCGTTTTTCTTGCCATGTACATGTATACATCTGAACTAGACTCTGTTGTTTCTCTGTGTCATATAATGTATGTGGGTATACCCATAATTTTGTATTCATGTATTCTGTCATGGTTATGTAGTGCATATTGGCGATCCTTTAAAAGCTATATGCAATGAAATTTCATTTTATTATATGCAGATTAGTGCACATTCAAAGTGACAATAAAGTTATTCTAAGTTCTAAGTCCTCTTTGCTGATGATACTATTGAATGATTTTGAATAGCAATAGCGTTTAGACTTATATACCACTTCACAGTGCTTTATAGAGCTCTCTAAGTGGTTTACATGGTTAGCATATTGCCCCCAACAATCTGGGTCCTCATCTTGTGCAGAGAAAGAGGAACAAAAGAAATTTTATTTATTTATTTTTTTGACAAATTTTTTTAGTTTTACAAAACAATACACAAACAATCAAGGCATAATAACATAAGAGATCTTTTCTAAGAAAACCAATAGAACATACAAAATAGTTCCAAATTGTAATATATATATTTACGTTATCTGTTCAACTTCGTACCTTATCCCAACTTCTCCTTTTCATTCTATTATCCAAATTATATTTCTTGCTAATTAAAATTTTATTGCCTTTCAAAAACAATACAGAAACAAACAAAACATAAAAAACATAAAACATCTTTTCTGAAAGCTGCTTGATCCCGGGTTAAAACTCTTTGCACAGACACAAATTCAAAAATCATATTCACTTTATATATCATTCCATATCTTATTACCATTTTCAATTTTCTATATAGCTTCTTCTCTCTTTTATCTTTCTTAGTTTTATTTTATTTATCTCATCTTAATTCAATTCATAACACTTATCATTCTTTGTCTGTTCTATTTCCAGCTATCCATTCATCTTTTCTCTTTAAATATACTTCTCCTGTACACTGATTGGAGTCTTTGACTCTTTCCCCTAGCTTAATAATACTTAATATAACACTTAATTTATGTTGGGATTCTGTTTAGTACATTCTAAAATTACACAATAAATTTTATGAGAAGGGCAAAAACACAACAATAACAAAATAAAAACATATAAAACCACTATTAATACCATTAAAAAGCTAATCATATATATTGATACTCATTTATATCTTAAACATTTTATTCTAAATACACATATAAAAACAGAATCTTATGTACCTTCCAGAATCCCTTTTTCAATTAAATTTACCCATTGTCTCTAAATAAGTTTTGTTTCTTTAAATCTTGCTTCCCACCATGAAGGCTTCTCATCCCCTCCTTTCTCTCTTGCTTATTCTTCTCCTTGCCCTTTTTGCCCCTTCCACCTTTCATCTCATTTTTCTCTTTTTTGGTTGTTTTTTCAAGCCTTAAAATCCCCCTTTTCTTTTCCTCTTTCTCCTCCTCCCCCAAAAGAACCATTTGTTCATCAAAGATGGCTTCTTCTTCTTCTTTGTCCCAGTCGTCCTGCTGCGTAGTCAATTTTTCATAAGTGCATACCGCCATTTCTAGAAATTGAAAAAGAGTGCCCAAAGTATCTTTTCCATCTTGTTCTTCTTTTTTATATTTTTTATATTCAATTTTTAGTTCATCCACAAGCAATGCCATCGTGAAGAGAAAGATTTTTTCCAAAACAACCACCCAGGTATTTTTAATCAAGAATAATTCCAAAAAGTTCCAAAGTCACCAAAGAATCTAAATAAACTATTTGTTTTAATACTTTTTTTCTTTCTTCTATTTCTCTTTCTGGGGTTACTGTTTAATCAAAGAGTTCCAATTAAAATATGTCTTTCTTTAAAGTTCTAGGCAATCTCCTCCTTTTTCAAATTCTGCTCCAATTTTTTTTTCCTCTCCCTTCCCACTTACAACAACAATTTTCCTTTAAATGTTCAGAAATCCATACCTCCAATGCGGGTTTTCCGATTTCTTAAGTTATTAAATCCAATGTCCAGGAATCCTTTATCCCTTAGCTTTAACTTTCAAGTTAAATAACTTTAACTTTCAAGTTAAAGCCCAAATAGGTTTTCCAAATCTCTATCTGCTATTTCTATGGGGTGGGAGAGTGAAGAAAAAAAAAACTTTCCCTTGACAGCTTTCTCCGCCGCTTTCCAATCTTCTTAGGGATACAATGTATCTTTCAGGCAATTCAAGCAATTCAGTTTCCAGGGTATTTGAGAGTTGTAATTGTCCTGGCTCAGCCAGCACTTTCACTTCTCCTGCTTCCTCCAGCACAAATCTTACCCGGCTGCAGACTTCTTTGTGGCGGCCATTACTGACCACGGCTCCACCACCTTGGGAAAAAGGGGTTTTTTCGGCTGAGGAGGGGGTCTGCGACACCCCCAAACCCCTGTCCGGATCCCCTCTCTCTTCGGCTGCCTCTACAGGTTAGCCATACCCCCCTGACCCATTTGGATTGGGGGCACCTTGGCGGCAAGCGCAGCATGAATCGTGGACAGTCGCGAATTCCTGCTGCCACCGAAGCCACGCAAAACCGGAACCTCAAATGAAAATTTATTTTGTTGTTCCTGTTAGAGATTATGTTATCATGAACCTTTTTTACAGTAGTTCATTTACTGCCCCAGGAAGAATCCTACAGTTTATTTTTGCCATTCAACAAGTCAACAAGAATTCTCAGCTACTGTACAATCTCACACTTGGCTACAACATCCAGGACAACTATTTGAACACCCCTGGCACTTCAGATGCCTTGCTAGACATGGTCTCAACTGGAGAAGCCAATGTTCCCAACCAGAGCTGTGGCAAGAAGGACAACCTGATAGCTGTTCTTGATGGATCTCTTGATGACATCTCCATTCAGATGTCAACATTAGTAGGCAACTACAAAAGTCCCACAGGTTTGTTTTTGTGTTTCTCTATCTGGTAAAGTAAGCAGGGTAGTGGTGGGTGGGTAATCGATTCAATCATATCTTTTCTATGGAATTCATGAGCTGCTTTTCACCATGGCCATTGTTATAGCTAGGGATTAGGATCCACAATGGGAAGAGGCCTAAACATTTACTCGAGCAAAACTTGAGCAGCTGGACACAATGTTAAATATGAAACATTTTCCCCAAATATGGAGAGGTTTTTTCCTGAATGCCATCACTCTGCAAAACAGCTATGGCAGCTGAATTTCAAAGCTTCTTTCTGGATGCCTTACAAACTAATTCCAACAACACCGTCAAATTATTTAGTTAGACTAGTACTATTCTTCTTCTCATCCTTCCTATTACCTATCTCTTCCCTCTTATGACTATAATTGTATTGCTTGTATCTTTACAATTTATATTGTTTTATTTGTCTCCTAGTATTATTTGATTGCTTATTAGTAACCTATGACTATCACTAAGTGTTGTATCTTATGATTCTTGATGAATGTATTTTATTTTTTCTTTATGTACACTGAGAGCACATGCACCAAATACAAATTCCTGGTGTGTCCAATCACACTTGGCCAATGAAGAATTCTATTTTATTCTATTCTATTTAAACAAATGTCTAAAATGAACTAATTTGCATTTGCAGTAGTCTAGAGATAGAAGGGGACATGGTGGCTCAATGACTAAGACACTGAGGTTGTTGATGAGAAAGTTCAGCAGTTTGGCGGTTTGAATCCCTAGCACTGCGTAACAGAGTGAACTCCCGTTACTTGTCCCAGCTTCTGCCAACCTAGCAGTTCGGAAACATGTAAAAATGCAAGTAGATAAATAGGGATCACATTGGTGAGAACATAACAGTGTTCCATGCACTTTTGGCATTTAGTCATGCCAGCCACATGACCATGGAGATGTCTTTGGACAGACCTGACTCTTTGGCTTTCTAATGGAGATGAGCACCACCCTCTAGAGCCAGAAACGACTAGCACGTATGTGCAAGGGGAACCTTTAGAGATAGAAGACATAAATGTTCATTGTCTGAATGTCAATTTTAATAGAAAAGAGAAAGGACAGTATCTTAGACCACAGATTAGGCCAATGATTATATTCAATCTAGCTAATATTCTGCATTTTGTATTCTTGATATGGCTTAAGGGTTAATAACAACAAACTATTCTAAAGTGTTCATGAGAACCCCACTGGATGTATTAAAAGCTTACATTTTGGACTTGATCTGATCTAAATATAATACACCATTCTTCCTTGTTTCTTCAGATCAGTTATGGAATTGTTTCAGAGGCTCTGAGTGATAAAAGTCAAATTCCATTTTTCCATCAGATGCTCCCCAAAAATGGGATCCAGTATCCAGGAATTGTCCAACTCCTCCTCCATTTTAGATGGACTTTGATTGGTCTCTTTTCAACAGACACAGAGGAGGGAGAGAATTTCACGAGAACTTTCACTCCAATGCTTGTCAGAAATGGCATCTGTGTCATTATCTCATAGCAATTCCCAATGACTAGACCTACAGCACCTCTCAGAAATGCCATTTCTAAGTGGAAACAAGTCAATGTCTTTGTTCACTTCATAGAATTTGTTTCCCTTTTCGATAGAATTCGCCATTTCCATATAATAATTGAAGGTTTGTCAGGACCCATTGAAGGGAAAATCTGGATCACCACAATGGTCGAGAAGGTGACAATGAAATGGGATACACTTTTCAAATATATCCATAGCATTTGGACCTTTGCTTTTCAGGAAAAAAAATGGCCAAATGATGATGCCTTTCAACCCACTCTTTTTAAGGATTCCAAATTTGAAGATCAGTCTTTTTGCTGTTCTTTTTCAAAGCATGTCCTTTCTGTCAAGGGCCGGAGACGATGCACCCAGATAGCATCACTGGACATGCAAGAGAAAAAGGACAGAATTCAGATAAAAAATGAGCACCGGTTTTACAGTGTTTTTAAGACTTTGGCCCATGTCTTGAATGTTGCATATTCCTCAATATCTAGGAGGAGAAAAATGGAGGAGAAAGAGAGATTAGAGGCACCAAGGCTAGAACCATGGCAGGTATGCGGTCCTGACAAGGATCCATCAAACCTAGTTCCTATTTAGAAAAAATAATCCAATGCTGATGTAGGGGAACCATTTCAACTTACTTGTTCTTCCAAACACCAATAGGTTTGGTCAAGCTGAGGCCAGGTTTAGCTCACAAGATCATATTCCAAAGAGCTGGCACCGTAACAATTATATTTGGATATTAAACATTGCTATTATAAAAGAATATAAAATGTATACATTGTAAATAAATTCCTGTATTTATAGGTTTGTAATTAGCATGATAAAACTTTACATTAATAAATTTCAACCAAACCTGGGAGCATTTAGCCCAACCCCTCTTCACTGCAGGAATCCAATTAAAGCTTTTCAGACTGATGGCTGCTCAGTCTTTGCATTTAGCTGTGGTGGCACAAAGGTTAGAGTGCAAGTATTGCTGGCTAACTGACTGCTCAGTGCCAGGAGTTTGATCTTGACCAAATCAAGGTTGACTCAGCCTTGAATCCTTCCAAGGGTGGTAAATGGGTACCCAGATTGTTGGGGGCAATATGCTGATTCTATAAACCACTTAAAGAGGGCTGTAAAAATACTGTGAAGTGGTATATAAGTCTAAGTGCTATTGCTATTTAGGCAAATAATGAAGGGGGAGGGATTGAACATCTCTTGTTCACTGGCTCAGCTTTAAAATTGCTCATCCTTTTAGGATGTTTCAAGTTGCTTTCAAAATCCCTGGATGTTTCAATTCTAGTTCCATCCCTTTCTGGAGAAGAATGAGTTTTACAATTTTTCTTGGGAAAAATTGTACTTGGACCAAAATGGAAATCTAGCAGCAGATCTGAACATCATAAGTTGGTTGTTTTTCCCCAAGAAGGGTCCCATCAAAGAACAACTGGGGAGTTTTGAAAGACAGAGGCTTATTATCAACCAAGATGCTCTTTCACGGCTAAAGTTGCTCAACAAGGTGATTGAAAATATTGGCAACTTTTCTCTGTCTGTATGGTTGGTGTTAGTGTCCCCTGAAAGAGCAGGCTCAGATATTTTTAAGAGCCCATATCTGACCAGAGTTATCTATGCCCCACTGGGATAGGCCTCCTGCTGCTAGGAAGGTGATCTCAGGTGCTCTGGCAAAAAGGAACCCCAATGACTTTTTGATGTGAGATAATGCCTTAATCTAGAAAAATGGACTGAAAATGACTTTGACACCCCCTCCTTCTTGAAACTTGAAATAATGATGGCCAATTTATAATGAAATGCTACTTAGATTTAGCCTTTGGCTTGTGAGCCATGTAAAAACCAATTGAATGAAATTGTTTATCTTGAATGTCAGCTACCTTAAGTCTCCCTTTGAAACAAAGAATTCTCCAAATTTTAGTAATAACAAAAATGTGGGTCTGTCTCTTCATGTCATCCAACTGTAGTTCTAATTTTGGGAAACAGTAGAGGACAGGTGGTTCTGGAATGCTATGGTTCTTGGCGCTCAAGGAGTTGGACACAACTAGCAATTAACAACAAAACTGTAATTCTTCAATGGAAAGGACCTTGTCTTGGGCCTTAGAAATATACCTTGCCCACACAGGGCTCCTACTCATGTCCCATGTGCTGCAACAAAAGATGCCTGACTTATTCTTTTTGAGTGACATGTTCTCATGATTTCATCTCTACTCATCCTCACTGTAGTTCTACAAACTAGGCAGTAATGTGTGGGAATAAAACCTTGACTTGGGTATTGGATAATGATTAGTCTAAGACCTTATACATACATGTCTGCCTAAAGGTCACTGAGATAAAGCAAGGAAATTAAAAGCAAACACCAGAAACAATTAAGCAGCTCAGATAACTGTAAACAATTCTGTGTACTATATCTAATTATTGTAATCCACAATGTGAATGCTTACTATGTACAAAATTCTCAATAAAAGGGAGCATTGGAATTTGCTCTAGACTCCCATCCCGAGTACACACGCTTGTGTCTAATTCTTTCCATGGGAGACCACCACAAATGGTGACCCTGACGTGATCCACTGCAGGTGGTACGTGTCTGGACCTCCGTGTTTCCTCGCCTGGAATAGGTAAAGTACGTACTTAACTATTGCTGGACAATAGGATTTTTTCAGGGAACATGGGGGGGAAACTCTCTCAGCCACAGGAACGGCATGTTAGTGAGCAGCTGAAGTTAGTCAGGACAAACTTCTTTATCTTTAAACCCTCTGGGGGGGGGGAGGAAATAATTCTTTCAAAAGGTAATGTGAGAGAGCTGCTGCAAGAGATCTGGCGGCAATGTCCCTGGTATTCAGAGAAGGGAACTTTAAAGTTAGACACATGGAGGAGAATTGGAACTATCCTTCATGAAGAGCCACGGGCAACAGCTGAAATTTTGATATATTGGAAGGTTGTTATGACTGCTTTAGAGACCCAGCAACAACCTCTTTTAAAAACTTTAATAGAACCTCCTCCTTATAAAGGAGTTGTGTTGCACCCACCAACCCCAAAACTGGAGTATGTTTCCTCACCCCCAACAGCACCTACTCCAGTGGATAAGAAAATCCAACCAAAAATGGGAAAAGTTTAAGCAATGATGCATCAGGCTTTCAATGAGGGGAAATTAGAGCCTGATGAGATTCCCCAGATGAATTTGTTTCCAGTCAATAGGCAAGTGGATGCTCAAGGCAATCTGCAGACTGAATGGGTTCCGATTCCTTTAGCAGTTCTTAGGGAAATTAAAAAAGCAGTTAAAGATTATGGTATTCAAAGTCCTTTTACAAAGGGGCTCCTGACAAGTTTGGCTACCTCACGCATGATTCCTAGTGACTGGAAAGATTTAATGAGAATGATATTGAGCTCTACTCAGTATGTGGTTTTTGATTCAGAATATCAAAGGGAAGCTGTCACTAGGGGAAGGAATTCGGGGGGGCTGTATATGCCAGACCAAATCTATGGGGCAGGCTTGTTTGAATCCACTGCTGATCAAGCTGCTAATTTGCCTGATCACGTATTTCCAGTGGTTATGGCAGCTGTCCTTGGGGCGTTGTCCCGCATCCAGGATGTGGGAACCCCGGCACGGTCTTTTTCTCAAATTAAGCAAACAGCATCTGAGTCTTATAACGATTTTGTGGAAAGGCTACAATTGGCTGTTACCAGGCAAATCTCTAATGAGGAAGCTGCAAAAGAACTTTTGCTGAAATTGGCAGTTGAAAATGCAAACGCTGACTGCAAGCGTATCTTACAGCCTTTGGTGGCTAGAGGTGAGGTTACTCTGGCTGATCTGTTAAAGGCATGTGCAGTGGTGGGTTCTCAGGCTTACAACATGGAGACTTTGGCTATGGCATTACAAAAAGGGATGAAACCTACAGGGAATTGTTTTAATTGTGGGAAGCCTGGCCATTTTAAAGCCCAGTGCCATGCCCCTGGGGGGGGGGAATGGCATTTAACAAAAACAAAATTAAGGACGTCCGCCCGAAATCGGTCTGTCCAAAATGCAAAAAAGGGTTTCATTGGGCAAATCAATGTCGCTCTGATCAGAACCAAAATTCGGGAAACTAAATTTGGGGCGTGCAGCTAGCCCCGCTCCCAAGGCTGTCACAAAAGCATCGCCTGCAACTACTGGGAGTGCAGGTTTGAGTTTAAAAATGCTGAACTCAATTGATGTGACTTTTCCTAATCAAGTGTACATTGAGGACACTCATTTGCATGGGCCACTGCCAAAAAAAAAGCAGTGGGATTGGTATTTCCCAGGTCTTCTGCATCAGAAAAAGGGTTCTTTGTCATTCCAGGGGTTATTGATCAAGATTATAGAGGGGTTATTAAGATACAATTGTACACTGATACTCCTACATCATTAATGGCCGGTGACTCTATTGCCCAGTTATTATTGCTTCCATACATTCCTATAAATCCTTTAATTGGGATCCCACGAACTGGCGGTTTTGGGTCCACTGAAATGGCTAGTTCTCCAGTTGCTGCAGAATTGTTAGCGCTGACAAAAAATTTGACTACAGACCAACCAAAAATGACAATTGAAATTCAAGAAAAATCATTTTCTGGCCTTATAGATTCCAGAGCAGATGTCTCTGTGATACGCCAAAAGGAATGGCCAAATGAATGGGCGCTTGAGGACTCTCCGGCTGTTCATGGAGTGGGTGGTATGCAGTTTGCAAGAAGTAGTGTACATTGGTGGAAGGCATTGCATAGAGAAACTGGTGAGACTGCAAGGATTCAACCTCTTGTGTTGCCCCTGCATATAAACTTGTGGGGTAGAGATTTGCTGTCACAATTTCGCACAAAAATTGTTATTGGATAATGGAAAAATTACAATTGTTAACCTCTCAGCCAGTCTGGATTGACCAATGGCCACTTCCAAAAGAAAAGCTTACAGCTTTACATCAATTGGTAGCTGAGCAGCTACAATTAGAACACATTGAGCCAACTTCTAGTCCATATAACACTCCTGTATTTGTTATCAAAAAGAAAAATTGAAAATGGAGATTTTGACATGATCTGAGAGATATTAACTCCATCATTCAACCAATGGAAGCGTTACAATGTGGTTTGCCTAACCCTAACCTGATCCCACGCAATTGGGATCTAGTGTTAGTAGATTTACGGGATTGCTTCTTTTCTATACCTTTGCATGCAGATGACAAGCAATTATTTGCCTTTACCGTACCTGAGTTGAATAACAACGCACCTACCTTTCATTACCAATGGAAGGTTTTGCCACAGGGAATGCTAAACAGTCCAACGATGTGCCAGTCATATGTTCGAATGGCTCTGGCTCCATTCAGAACCTCTCATCCTGGGTGGAAGGTTTACCATTACATGGATGATATTTTAATTGCAGCTCCCGGCCCACCGGGAACAGTTAAGGCAGCGTTACCTTGCCTTAAAGAGGTATTATTACAATTTGGACTTCATATTGCCCCAGAAAAAATTCAAAGTCAAACGCCTTATGCCTACTTAGGGCATAAGGTCCTTGCAACCTATGCTCATCCGGTCATTCCGGAAATCAAAATTGAGGAAAAGATTTCTTTAGTAAAATTACAACAAATACTAGGAACAATTAACTGGGTTAGACCCTACCTTGGGTTAACTACAGCGGTACTCCAGCCCTTGTTCTTGGCCCTAAAGGGCTCTGTGAGACCGGATTCTGCTATAACCTTATCAGCAGAACAAAGGAATGTACTGACACATGTAAATGCGGCTTTAACGCAGCGTTGGGTTGATCGATGCATTCCTGATACTCCATTTGCTTTGGCAATTTTACAAACTCCAGCCTTGCCTACTGCAGCTTTATTTCAATTACATGAGGCGCTGGTTTATATCATTGAATGGTTGCATTTGCAGAATACTCCCAGAAAAACAATTTCTACTATGGCTATGCTTTATAGTGAGTTAATCATCAAAGGTCGGAATCGCAGTATGCATTTATATATGGCATAGATCTAGTTCAGTTATTTTTACCTATCTCCCTCACTTTGTGGGAAACTTTGTGGGAATCCATTGAATTGCAAATTGCTCTTGAAAATTGGCCAGGGAAGATTTCTTGCCACACCCCCAGTGACCCTCGTTTCCAGTTGCTTCAAAATGTATCTGTAAATTTTAATTCAGTTATTGCTAAGCAGCCAATTGAGGGAGTGACCGTTTATGCAGACGGTGGTAAGACCTACGGCGCTTGTGCATGGAGACAGGAAGGGGTATGGAAAACAAAGATTACCCCTCCTCAGCAATCAGCACAAAGGGCTGAATTAGCTGCTGCTATTTTGGCCTTACAGGAATTTGCACAAGAACCGCTAAATCTTATTGTGGATTCTCTTTACGTTTATCAATTGATACTTAACATTGAATTTGCTTATCTTTCTCCATCTGTTGATGCTAATCTTATGAGTTTGTTTCTAGCCCTGCAAAGCTGTCTTCATTCTCGCACTCATTCTTTGCATATCGCACACATTCGCAGCCACCAGCCACTTACCGGGGAGCTGCAGGAAGGGAATGACGTGGCTGACACAGCGGCCTCGGCCATGTCCTGTCTCTCGCTTTCTCCTGTTACTCCGTGGGACTCACATAGCTATTTTCATCAAAATACCAAAGCTCTTTGTAAATAATTTAGGCTCACTGCTGCAGAAGCTGCAGCTATTATCCAGCAATGTCCTAGTTGCAGTGCTCAATCCACTGCTCTTCCTCAAGGAGTAAATCCTCGGGGACATCTGCTTGTCAGCTATGGCAGATGGATGTCACACAACACCGTCCTTTCAAACCATGGCACCATCTGCATGTCACCGTTGATACCTATTCAGGATTTATTATGGCAACACCTCAACGAGGAGAGGCTACAAAACATGTAGTCAACCATTGTCTCCGTACCTTCACACATGTGGGGCCACCAATGGAGATCAAAACCGATAATGGCCTTGCTTACATTAGCACCGTCTTCGCGGAATTTTGTCATCGATGGTCTATTATACATAAATTTGGCATTCCCTACAATTCCACTGGTCAGGCCATTGTGGAACGAGCTCATCAGATGCTCAAACAAGCACTCCTTCACATAAAAACAAAAACGGGGGAAGTGGATGGATATGGCTTGCCTTACATACAAAACATTCTTAATATTACCTTATACACTTTAAATTTTTTAAACATGACAGGATCTCCTGCTGCTACGGCAGCCAGTAGGCATTTTGCTTCCTCCCCTTCTGCAGGTACGCCAAGACCGAAAGTTCGGTATAGGAGACTACCAGATCCAACGTGGAGAGGACCTGTCCCGCTGATAACTTGGGGCCGAGGATACGCTGCTGTTGAAGATGAGGGGACAGTTGTTTGGGTTCCTGCTCGCTGTGTGCATCCT
Organism: Notechis scutatus; assembly: GCF_049901735.1. Lineage (NCBI taxonomy): Eukaryota > Metazoa > Chordata > Lepidosauria > Squamata > Elapidae > Notechis > Notechis scutatus. The sequence goes on from NW_028263151.1 coordinate 254,509, forward strand.
TATCATCAGCCAAAGGGGCAAGGGGATGGATTTGGGGGAATGGAAAAGAAACACGTTGATCCAGGACATGGGGAAGCTAGCAAACCTTCATAATAAAACTGATTGTTGGATATGTATGCACATGCCAACTCACAAAACATCAGGGCTTCCAATGGTTGCAGTACCTCTGGCCGAAGGTGACTGGTATAAGGGACAATGCTATGGTTGTTCAGGGATGTGGTCTAACAGTTGGACTACAAGTAACATAAATACCTTGCACCTTGGAAGCCGAATCCAAGAGGCGGCGGGTATCTGCTGGACCCACAATGAGACAGTAGAGAATATGACTTACTTGGGGACATATCCGTTTTGCAACAAAACAATTGTTATTAGCAATGGAATTCGGGTTTATTCGAATGACATGAAAACTAAAAATCTCACTTACTTTGTACATAACATTTCTCGATATGATATCACATCTTTGATCAATGAAAATAGGTGTCCATATATTCCTGCCACATGTTGTCCCACCACGAGAGAAAACCAGTTGTACAAATGTGCGAATGGGAAATACGCACCATCATCCACTTATTTGGCTATGTTAATGGAATCCTTTGCACAATTAATCTATGCTGAACCAAATACGGTTGGTCATCTCCTGGGAGCAAATCTATGGTTGCTGTGTGGATGGATGGCCTATGATCGCATGCCAGCATGATGCAAAGGAGTCTGCACCTTTGGGAAAGTAATCCCATCTCATTTCATTCAAAAATCTTTGGGGACTGCTCATATCCGCAATGCGCGTTCCGCAACGGAAGTAAACTCTGTTTTGACTCATGACTACTGGACACAGATATCAAGGGGAGTTATTCCTCCTTTAGGAGTCATGATGAACTATAGAGATTTACATCGTTTAAACAATTGGACAGTTACTATGTTTAAAGACACCATTAAAACGCTAAAGCTGCTTGAAGAAGAGCAAGGAAAAATCCTTGACTTTGTCCTGCAAACCAGATATGCGGTGGACACTATTTTGGCTGCGCAAGGGGGAGTTTGCACTGTGATTCATACGCATTGTTGCATGTATATCTCTGATTATTCTCCAAACATTACAGCTACTATACAGCATATGAAACAAACCCTGAATGAGAATCCATTACAATCGGAGGACGAGGGACTGGACGTGTGGTCTGCACTTTGGTCCTGGTTGCCAGATGGTTCATGGATTCGTCACCTAATTGTTGGAGTGATATTGCTTTTTATACTTTCTCTTTGTGTATGCTGTTGTATCCAATGTCTCCCTGGACTTTTAGGAATGTGTCGGGTGAAGCCTACGGAAGGAGAACTGCTGTTGCAGATGGCAAAAAGCTACCGAGGCATCCGCGATCATCAAAAAACTAAAACAGGGGAGATGTGGGAATAAAACCTTGACTTGGGTATTGGATAATGATTAGTCTAAGACCTTATACATACATGTCTGCCTAAAGGTCACTGAGATAAAGCAAGGAAATTAAAAGCAAACACCAGAAACAATTAAGCAGCTCAGACAACTGTAAACAATTCTGTGTACTATATCTAATTATTGTAATCCACAATGTGAATGCTTACTATGTACAAAATTTTCAATAAAAAGGAGCACTGGAATTTGCTCTAGACTCCCATCCCGAGTACACACGCTTGTGTCTCATTCTTTCCATGAGAGACCAACACAGTAATGTTTAGTCTTATTTCAATAGCATGGCAGCTATATGAATTGAAAATATAAATGTACAGATATAACTAAATAATACCTCATTTGAAATTGACAGCCCTAGTATGTGAGGAATTTTTTCTTTATATCTTAACTGGAACAAGGATTTGGATTATTTTCAAAGGGGAGTGGCTTTCCAATATTTTATGTTTTCCTGATCTACAGGTGAAACTCGAAAAATTAGAAAATCGTGCAAAAGTTCATTTATTTCAGGAATGCAACATAAAAGGTGAACCTAATATATGAGATAGACTCATTACATGCAAAGCAAGATAGATCAATCCGTGATGTCTCATAATTGAGATGATTATGGCTTACAGCTCATGAAAACCACAAATTCACAATCTCAGAAAATTAGAATATTGTGAAAATGTTCAATATTCTAGACTCAAAGTGTCCCACTCTAATCAGCTAATTAAGCCATAACACCTGCAAAGGGTTCCTGGGCCTTTAAATGGTCTCTCAGTCTGGTTCAGTCGGAATCACAATCATGGGAAAGACTGCTGACCTGACAGTTGTGTAGAAAACCATCATTGACACCCTCCATAAGGCAGGAAAGCCTCAAAAGGTAATTGCAAAAGAAGTTGGATGTTTCCAAAGTGCTGTATCAAAGCACATTAATAGAAAGTTATGTGGAAGGGAAAAGTGTGGAAGAAAAAGGTGCACAAGCAGCAAGGATGACCGCAGCCTGGAGAGGATTGTCAGGAAAAGGCCATTCAAAAGTGTTGGGGACTTTCACAGGGAGTGGACTGAGGCTGGAGTCAGTGCATCAAGAGCGACCACACACAGACGGATCCTGGACATGGGCTTCAATGAACAACAAACAACATCGGAAACATCTTATCTGGGCTAAAGAAAAACAGAACTGGTCTCTTGCTCAGTGCCAAAGTCCTATTTTCTGATGAGAGCAACTTTTGCATCTCATTTGGAAACCAAGGACCCAGAGTCTGGAGGAAGAATGGAGAGGCACACACTGCAAGATGCTTGAAGTCCAGTGTGAAGTTTCCACAGTCTGTGTTGATTTGGGGAGCCATGTCCTCTGCTGGTGTTGGTCCACTGTGCTTCATTAAGTCCAGGGTCAACGCAGCCATCTACCGGGGGATTTTGGAGCACTTCATGCTTCCTTCCGCAGATGAGCTTTATGGGGATGCTGACTTCATTTTCCAGCAGGACTTGGCACCTGTCCACACTGCCAAAAGCACCAAAACCTGGTTCAATGACCGTGGGATTATTGTGCTTGATTGGCCAGCAAACTCACCTGATCTGAACCCCATAGAGAATCTATGGGGCATTGCCAAGAGAAAGATGAGAGACATGGGACCGAATAATGCAGAAGAGCTGAAGGCAGCTATTGAAGCATCCTGGTCATAACACCTCAGCAGTGCCACAGGCTGATAGCTTCTGTGCCACGCTGCATTGAGTCAGTAATTGCTGCAAAAGGGGCCCAAACCAAGTACTGAGTACATATGCATGCTTATACTTTTCAGAGGTCCGATATTGTTCTATGTAAAATCCTTGTTTTATTGATTGCATGTAATATTCTAACTTTCTGAGATTGTGGATTTGGGGTTTTCATGAGCTGTAAGCCACAATCATCACAATTATGAAACATCACAGCTTGAATTATCTTGCTTTGCATGTAATGAGTCTATCTCATATATTAGGTTCACCTTTTACGTTGCATTCCTGAAATAAATGAACTTTTGCACGACATTCTACTTTTTCGAGTTTCATCTGTATTACTCAGAAGTTTCTTTCTTAAGCAGAGTTTCATTTTATTTCAATCAATCTAATAAATAAAAATTTGACAGATATTTTGGAATGAATTTTGTTTTTCTGCTTAGTCTCTTCCTCAGTCCAAATGTGTGGACAATTGTCACCCTGGATTTGTGAAACGGGCTCGGAAGGAAGAACCAATTTGCTGCTATGATTGTATTCCTTGTCCAGAAGGGACCATCTCCACACAGGAAGGTATGTTATACCAGAGGAAAAGGCGTTGGATTCAATGAGAGCATTTCATGAAAGTTCATTTTAAAAGATACGTGTAAACTTGACTATTTTATTCTTCATTACTATTTTCCTCATGTCCAATTTATTCCATAATGGGAGGAATAAGATCTTGAAGAATAAGGCAGGAAGGAATGGAAGAACATAGTGGAATAGGCAAGATGAATTGTGCTAAAGGAAGCATCTTTTCTACTTGTCAGCTTGAAAGTTTATTTCATTGTTTACCATCTAAATCCTTTTAAACTTGAGGAATGGTTTCAGGTCAATGTGTTTTGCTCATCCAAACCAAATTTATCTTACAGGCCAAAAGATATATCAGTCAGTCAATATTTATTAAGATCATAAGAGAAAGATCTATTTGGGAGAGTAGGAAGAGTGTTTGGGTTCAATGAACAAGAGCAAACAAAAGACTTAATATTGAAGTTTACAAAAAACCCACATACAGGGATCAATATTTAGATTTTGATTCTCACCACTCACTGGAGCACAGAATGGGAGTTATCAGAATCCTACACCCTCAGGCTGAAGGTTTACCTACCAGCAAAGAGGGAAAAGAAAACTAAAATTAAAGGACATCAAGGAAGCCCTCAGAATGTGTGGCTATCCCAATGAGCAACTAAACTAGGTGCACAACCAGAAACTAAAACATTGCCACTATGTGGATCCTCAAAAGCTTGCCTTTTGTTTGTTTTTGTCACAGCTCCTGCCCTATTGAACACCCTCCCAATTGAAACCCAACAGGCCGCCCACCCTCCTAAAGCTCTGGAGGTTGTTCTTCCAGACATTGGGATGAAGTGAGGTGAATGCCAGATTACAACAATGTAGATTGCCTCAATGAAGGGTGATTGTGGCATCAATTATTTTGGGTTTTATTTATTTATTTATTGTGTATAAGATAGGGGACGAGCGGTCTGCCACCTCCAAGTGGTGTCCCCTGGATGCGCGAAGCCGTTAAACGCTGACCGTAACTGAGAGCAGACCCTCCGACGACAGGCCCACGCGACAGGCCGGCTGGAGTACTCAAATGCCGCATCAACATGGTGGAAACGCCCACTACTGAACACACGCCCAATGCTACCGCGTTCGGGGGAACCGACGGGCGCAGGAGACCATTGGCCTGCGTCAAAAATCAACGAAATGGTCACGCGGAAAGCACGGCGCACTTGCACCGTGTGAGAAAGCTATGGACGGCCGCGTCCGGGTCTGACGCGCACGGAGACTACCCGATCCGTGTGAAAAATGCAAGCGGGGAACAGAGGATTGCCAGACGCTCAAGGTGGCCACCTGCAACGTGGATTCGCTGACTGGACGCTCGACCGAGATCGTCAGGGCAATGCGGGACAGGAAGCTGGACATCTGCTGCCTCCAGGAAACTCGCTGGAAGGGCAACAAGGCTACGACTATAGACGGCTATAAGATCATATACACCAGCTGTAAGGAAAACCGGCGGTGTAGCTGTGGTTGTCAGTCCCAGCTGGCAAAGCTCCGTTGCAGAAGTTAAGCGCCCCACAGAACGACTGATGATAATCGTCGAGCGACCGAGAGGCAGCGCCTACACATCTTGTCCGCCACGCCCCTCAGACCGGATGTCACGAGGAGGAGAAGGATACCTTCTGGGAACTGCTCGACATCCAACTCAGGCAGATCCCATATGAAGACGACATCATCATCTCTGGCGACCTGAATGGTCATGTAGGGCGGGACAAAAACGGACACCAGTGCCACGGTGGGCACGGCACAGGCGATATGAATGAGAATGGCCAGAGGATCCTGGACTTTGCCGACTCCCATGATATGACCATCACGAACACCTGCTTCATTAGGCGAGAACCCCAACTCCTCACCTACCATAGCAGAAATGGGAACCACCACACACAGATCGACTACATCATCGTACGACGAAGAGCTGCTAAAAAACGTGCTCAACGCCAAGGTGTACCACGCATTTAATTGAGCAGTCAGCACAGGCCGCTGATGGCTAAGATCAGGATCAGCAAGCCCAAGACCAAGATTGACAAAAAGAATGCAGACCAGCCACGAATCAAGTGGTGGAACCAGAAGAAGATGGCGGGACCCCTCATCAAACCGGAGCAGTTCCTGCAGATGGTCGACGGGCCACAGGAAGCGTGGTCCATGCTGAAGAGCACTGTTCACACTGCCGGCTGCCAACAGCTTGGTTGTACCAAGCCAGGACGGAGACGCATCGAACGAGATACATGGCTCTGGACACCGGAAGTACAAGATGCCGTGCACCTGAAGAAACGGCTCTACAAGGCCTTTCTTCAGGACAAGACCAGCGAGAAGCTCTGCAAGTACAAGGCGGCCAAAAAGGCAGCCAAGAAAGCAGTAGCGACAGCCAGAAGCTCCACTCACGACGACATCTACGAGAAGCTGAACACGCGAGAAGGCGAGAATGAGATCTACCGCCTAGCCAAAAGCAGACACAGGAAGACCCTGGACATTGACCAGTTTCATGGGATCAACGACGAAAGGGGAAATTTGATCGCCAACCCCAGAGACGCTGCCGAGAGGTGGCGGCAATACTTCGAGAAGATCTCCACCGAGGAGATCCCACACCCACGAACCCCGCGAGGTGACCCCGTCGAAGGCCCAGTCTCAGGCATTCACGCCAGCGAGGTCACCGACGCCATCAAGGCCATGAAAACGGTAAGGCAACAGGACCAGAAGACATCCCTGCCGACTTCTGGAAAAAGGCACTACCGGGCTCGGCATTGTGGCTGTGCGAGCTGTTCAACAACATTGTCTCCACGGGAATAGTGCCACACGACTGGTACCGCAGCACCACTGTTCCGATCTGGAAGGGAAAGGGCAGCCCAGCGGACTGCTCCAACTACAGACCGGTCAGGTTACTGTCACACACTATGAAGATCTTCGAACGCGTCCTCGATAAGTGCATTCGGGACATCGTCGACATCAGCGCCAACCAGGCCGGATTCATCAAGAACTGCGGCACCACCGATGCCATCTTCGGCGTGCGGATGCTGATGGAGGCTCACAGAGAGAAGAAAATCCTGCTCCACACCGCCTTCTTGGACTTGGAAAAGGCCTTGACCGAGTCCCGCATGATCTCATCTGGTACGCACTGCGAGATCACGGCGTGCCCGAGCTACTCGTACAATGGGTCCAACTCCTATACAGATGTCACAAAAGCCGTGTAAAAGCGGCAGCTGGGATATCAGAGGAGTTCAATATCACCGTCAGCGTACACCAGGGCTCTGCTCTCTCACCACTGCTGTTCATTCTGGTGATGGACACAATTACACACGACCTGCACACGCCGCCCCATGGACGCTGCTCTACGCCGATGATGTGTTCCTGGCCAACCTGCGCAAGGCTGAACTTGAGCACCTAGTCCAACAGTGGCACGACCGCCTCGAGCAGTTCGGGCCCGGTTGAACCTAAAGAAGTCTGAATACCTGACCACTGACAACGAAACGACAGGTTCCATCCACGTGAACGGGCAGGAGCTACCGCGCGCCTCCACCTTCAAGTACCTGGGAACTACTCTTGGGGAAGAAGGCCTACTACAAACTGAGGTGGCAGCCAGGATCAATGCAGCGTGGGGCAAATGGAAGTCCATCACGGGCGTCCTCTGTGACAAGAAGATGCCGATGCGCCTGAAGGCGAAAATCTATAACTCTGTGGTGCGCCCCGTGGCCATATACGGCGCAGAGTGCTGGCCGACGACCAAAGAAGTCGAAAGCAGACTCCAGACAATGGAGATGCGAATGCTCCGATGGTCGGTAGGACTCACCCTACTCGATCGCGTCAGGAATGAAGAAGTGCGCAGACGGTTCAACGTCGTGCCCATCCCCAAGGTCATGAGGCAGTCCCGGCTACGATGGTTCGGTCATGTGAGTCGCGCCAAGGAAGAATCCATCATCAAATCTGTGATGAAGGTGATTGTTGGAGGAGAGAAACCGCGTGGTAGACCTAAGCAACGCTGGATGGACACGATCAAGGCCGATCTAGAGATCGCGAAGGCAGACCCGACATACGTGGCAGACAGAGAGGCGTGGAAGCAGTACTCAAGGACATTAGCGGACCTCGCCAGAGCGCGAGACAAACGCTGAAGAAAAAGAAGAAGAAGAAGATTTATTGTGTATAAGATAATATATGTCTATATACTTCAGTTTACCAATTACTATGGCTTTCCTGTCTCTCAGTATCAGCTGTCATCCAAAGAAGATCTTTGTTATAAGGTGAAATGAGAAACTATAAAAATATTGCTTACTCTCTTCTCAGATACTGAAAAATGCACCAAGTGCCCAGACGATAAATATCCAACTGGTGACAGAGTCCAATGTATCCCCAAAAGAATAACCTTCCTGTCCTATGAAGAATATCTGGGCATCATCCTGGTCTTCTTTGCTGTACTCTTGTTTCTAACAACAGGCTTTGTTTTAGTCATACTCCTTAAATACATAGAAACTCCCATTGTCAAAGCCAACAACCGTGACCTCTCCTACATCCTCTTGGTCTCCCTCTTTCTTTGCTTCTTGTCCTCCTTTTTCTTCATTGCCGACCAAGGAAACCCACCTGCCTTTTCCGAAAAATGGTGTTCAGCATCGTCTTCTCAGTAGCTGTGTCTTGTGTTTTAGCCAAAACAATCACGGTAGTACTTGCCTTCCTGGCCACGAAACCAGGGAACAGGGTGAGGAGATGGTTGGGGAAGAGCTTGGCCAACTCCATCATCCTTTCTGGTTGTGCTGGAAAAATTGTAATTTGTGCAATCTGGCTGGGAGTTTCTCCTCCATTTCCTGATTCTGACCTGCACTCCCAATCAGGAGTGATCATCCTTCAATGTAATGAAGGCTCTGTCACCATGCTTTATATTGTTCTCAGCTACATGGGTTTCCTTGCTGCTATTTGCTTCACGGTGGCTTTCCTGGCCAGGAACCTTCCTGGTGCGTTCAATGAAGCCAAATTGATCACTTTCAGCATGTTGGTCTTCTGCAGTGTCTGGATCTCCTTCCTGCCCACCTACTTGAGCACCAAAGGGAAATACATGGTGGCCATGAAGGTCTTCTCCATCTTGGCTTCTGGTGCTGGCCTGCTGGCCTGCATCTTCTTCCCCAAGTGCTACATTATCATTCTGAGACCAGATCTAAATACTAAGGAACATTTAATGTTAAAGTTGGTATCTGATCATGAAGTAGTTTCTTAGGCTCATAAGACTTAATTATTTAGTGCAAATGCACTCTTTTCGAACCGGTAATAACACCAGTTGAATCCCACCCATGTACATATACATATGCGATGACCTGGAGCACGGTACAGAGATCACACAGGCAGCTGGCAGTTCAGACTTCCCCATTATTGTTCCAAATTTCCCCAAATGCTCCCATAATTCTGGAAAGTCTCAGAGCAAAGTGATCACACATATGCACACACACATACCTCAAGCAGCCTCTCACTGCAAATAGTGCAGCCCAATGCTGTGAGCACCATGGCTGCAAAGCAAGAAATCCAGCAGGGCAAGTCAAGGAGTCCAGGAAGCAAGGGAGCAAGGCAAGTAATCCAGAAATACAAAAAGAATGCAAGGAATCCAGGAAAATTCAAATGTGAACACTCAATGCTCCAGGAATTCATCATTTGTTCCCCAAAAATGTCCCTCCTCACAATGTCTCTTTAAGTCTCAGTCCCCAGGTGTGCCTTGTGAAGAGTTGCAGGGCACTCAATATCAACTCATAAAATATTTCTATGGTCTTTTTAGAGTTTCCAACAGAAAGGGAGGGGGAGCAGCTTGCATTCCCTAAATGTTTTCAAAGATAGTTTCTAGGTGACCAAAGTTTCTGCCATGCAAAATTCTAACTGTAGAGTGTCAGGGTTCCAACAACTTCTCCCTTATTCAAATCAAAAGTCTCTAACCACATCTCAGAAAAAGTAAATTGGTTTATTAGAAATTGCCATGTTGGCGTGTGGCTGGGTGCAGCTGATACTAAATTACATCATACATTTCCCTCATGACCTTGGTCTTTACCCCACCCCATGGATGTGACTTCTCCAATGGGATACATTCGTCTCCAAGAGTCATCCATCATACTCTCCAATAACCTTTTTATGCTTCGACAACTTTGGGCTGCCGAGGTGATTATCTAGGCATTTCAAGAATGCCTTGTTGTCCCACACTCCCTTTTTCTGGCAGCTAAAAAGACCAAAGGAATATCTTTTTAGTTGACATTCAGCTCCCCTCACTTCCTGAAGGTGACCTGTACAACACAAAAAGAAACCAAATTTATCACAGGTATAGAACTTAGGGTTGCAAACCTCCCCCAGGTTTGGTTGGGTTTTCTGGATGGAACCTCGTCACAAGGCAATCAGCTTGGACGTTCCTACTCTACCCAGGATGTCTCTGATAAAGGGTAGCCCTTCCACTTGATTAGATATTGGAGTTGTCTCCTGTGCCACCTCGGATTGAGGATTCGCTGCACCTCATAATTAGTTTGGCCTCCTATGACATGGGGTCTGGGGGTTCGTGAGGTGGTGGCCACAGGGTTGATCCCACCACAGGTTTTTAGAGGCTACTATGGAATACCGGGTGTATTTTCCCTAACAGTCAGGGCAACTTCAGTTGCTCCATGACTGGGTTGATGACGTTTACTCTGGGAAAGGTCCCATGAATGTTGGCCCAAACTTCTTACTAGGGAGCCTTAACCTCAAGTACTTGGTGGCTAGGTAGACTTTCTCCCCCACCTGGAATGGCCTTTGCGGGACCCAGTGTTTGTGTGCCTGTTTTTTATAGCTTTGTGCAGCTTTTGCCAGTGCCTTTTTTACATTTTCCCAAGTTGTTTTCAGTGTTGACATCCAATAGGTCAGGCTGAGTGTGGAGGGGGGATCCATGGATACTCAGGCATTGGGATGAAGTCCATGCCCCTCATTACTCTGAAGGGGGTTAGTCCCGTGCTACTGTGAACAGCATTATTGTATGCAACCTCCATGAAAGTCAGGAGGTCCGCCCAATTGGACTGCTGATAATTCACACAGCACCTCAGGTACTGCTCTACCATGGCGTTCAGTCTCTCTGCCCCCCCCCCCCATTGCTGCTCGGATGAAAGGCTGAGCTAAGGCTCTGGGATGACACATTAGACCGCAGGAACTCCCTCCAGAACTCAGCCATGAACTGGACCCCTCTGTCTGAGATAATTCATCGTGGTACTGCATGCAGGCAGTAGATGTTCTTCAGGAACAGCTTGGCTAACTGGTGGGCTGAAGGGAGTCTGCTGCAAGGAGTCAGCCTTCAAGATCTTCCTTTGCTTTGCTTCTTTCTGGCTGTCATGAGTAACAGGGGTTTGAAGGGGGAAAAGTATGGGAAGTGAGCTGGAGGTGTTACTAACTAATATCCGAGGGGGTCTGAACATCATGTGAAACTAAAACATTGCCACTATGTGGATCCTCAAAAGCTTGCCTTTTGTTTGTTTTTGTCGCAGCTCCTGCCCTATTGAACACCCTCCCCATTGAAACCCAACAGACCGCCCACCCTCCTAAAGCTCTGGAGGTTGTTCTTCCAGACATTGGGATGAAGTGAGGTCAATGCCAGATTACAACAATGTAGATTGCCTCAATGAAGGGTGATTGTGGAATCAATTATTTTGGGTTTTATTTATTTATTGTTTATAAGATAATATATGTCTATATATTTCAGTTTACCAATTACTATGGCTTTCCTGTCTCTCAGTATCAGCTGTCATCCAAAGAAGATCTTTCTTATAAGGTGAAATGAGAAACTATAAAAATAATATTGCTTACTCTCTTCTCAGATACTGAAAAATGCACCAAGTGCCCAGCGATAAATATCCAACTGGTGACAGAGTCCAATGTATCCCCAAAAGAATAACCTTCCTGTCCTATGAAGAACATCTGGGCATCATCCTGGTCTTCTTTGCTGTACTCTTGTTTCTAACAACAGGCTTTGTTTTAGTCATATTCCTTAAATACATAGAAACTCCCATTGTCAAAGCCAACAACCGTGACCTCTCCTACATCCTCTTGGTCTCCCTCTTTCTTTGCTTCTTGTCCTCCTTTTTCTTCATTGGCCGACCAAGGAAAGCCACCTGCCTTTTCCGACAAACAGTGTTCAGCATCGTCTTCTCAGTAGCTGTGTCTTGTGTTTTAGCCAAAACAATCACGGTAGTACTGGCCTTCCTGGCCACGAAACCAGGGAACAGGGTGAGGAGATGGTTGGGGAAGAGCTTGGCCAACTCCATCATCCTTTCTGGTTGTGTGCTGGAAAAATTGTAATTTGTGCAATCTGGCTGGGAGTTTCTCCTCCATTTCCTGATTCTGACCTGCACTCCCAACCAGGAGTGATCATCCTTCAATGTAATGAAGGCTCTGTCACCATGTTTTATATTGTTCTCAGCTACATGGGTTTCCTTGCTGCTATTTGCTTCACGGTGGCTTTCCTGGCCAGGAACCTTCCTGGTGCGTTCAATGAAGCCAAATTGATCACCTTCAGCATGTTGGTCTTCTGCAGTGTCTGGATCTCCTTCCTGCCCACCTACTTGAGCACCAAAGGGAAATACATGGTGGCCATGCAGGTCTTCTCCATCTTGGCTTCTGGTGCTGGCCTGCTGGCCTGCATCTTCTTCCCAAGTGCTACATTATCATTCTGAGACCAGATCTAAATACTAAGGAACATTTAATGATAAAAGTTGGTATCTGATCGTGAAGTAGTTTCTTAGGCTCATAAGACTTAATTATTTAGTGCAAATGCACTCTTTTCGAACCGGTAATAACACCAGTTGAATCCCACCCATGTACATATACATATGCGATGACCTGGAGCATGGTACAGAGATCACACAGACAGCTGGCAGTTCAGACTGCCCCATTATTGTTCCAAATTTCCCCAAATGCTCCCATATTTCTGGCAAGTCTCAGAGCAAAGTGATCACACATATGCACACAAATATAATACCTCAAGCAGCCTCTCGCTGCAAATAGTGCAGCCCAATGCTGTGAGCACCATGGCTGCAAAGCAAGAAATCCAGCAGGGCAAGTCAAGGAGTCCAGGAAGCAAGGGAGCAAGGCAAGTAATCCAGAAATCCAAAAAGAATGCAAGGAATCCAGGAAAGTTCAAATGTCAACACTTAACACTCCAGGAATTCATCATTTGTTCCCCAAAAATGTCCCTCCTCACAATGTCTCTTTAAGTCTCAGTCCCCAGGTGTGCCTTGTGAAGAGTTGCAAGGCACTGAATATCAACTCATAAAATATTTCTATGGTCTTTTTAGTTTCCAACAGAAAGGGAGGGGGAGCAGCTTGCATTCCATAAATGTTTTCAAAGATAGTTTCTAGGTGACCAAAGTTTCTGCCACGCAAAATTCTAACTGTAGAGTGTCAGGGCTCCAACAACTTCTCCCTTATTCAAATCAAAAGTCTCTAACCACATCTCAGAAAAAGTAAATTGGTTTATTAGAAATTGCCATGTTGGCATGTGGCTGGGTGCAGCTGATACTAAATCACATCAAACATTTCCCCCATGACCCTGGTCTTTCCCCCACCCCATGGATGTGACTTCTCCAATGGGATACATCCGTCTCCAAGAGTCATCCATCATGCTCTCCAATAACCTTTTAATGCTTCGACAACTTTGGGCTGCCGAGGTGATTATCTAGGCATTTTAAGAATGCCTTGTTGTCCCACACTCCCTTTTTCTGGCAGCTAAAAAGACCAAAGGTGTATCTTTTGGGTTGACATTCAGCTCCCCTCACTTCCTGAAGGTGACCTGTACAACACAAAAAGAAAACAAATTTATTACAGGTATAGAACTTAGGGTTGCAAACCTCCCCCAGGTTTGGTTGGGTTTTCTGGATGGAACCTCACCACAAGGCAATCAGCTTGGACGTTCCTACTCTACCCAGGATGTCTCTGATAAAGGGTAGCCCTTCCACTTGATTATATATTGGAGTTGTCTCCTGTGCTACCTCAGATCGAGGATTCGCTGCACCTCATAATGAGTTTGGCCTCCTATGACACGGGGTCTGGGGGTTCACGAGGTGGTGGCCTCAGGGTTGATCCCACCACAGGTTTTAAGAGGCTACTATGGAATACTGGGTGTATTTTCCCTAACAGTCGGGGCAACTTCAATTGCACCAATGAAGCGGGGACAGAATAGGGACGAAAGCTAATACTTCATATAATTAAAATATTATCAGAATACCATATGGAACATCATTCTATTACTGGTAGCAAGTCATATTAAGACATATCTGTAACTTCCTGTATTCAGACTGTATTAAGGAACTAAAGCTAACCACAGTGGCATAAACAAGGGTGGAACATGGAAATAACCGAATGGTGTAAGATAACTGGAAAATATGAAATGTGCTTTTTATTTCCTTTTCCCTAATCCATATATAGAAATATATGATAGAAATATGTATAGTTGTCCTTATTTGGCGAATAAGTGTTAAGAATAACGCCCAAAGCTTTGCTGATGTCATATCGGGTATAAAAGTACTGTATCAGGAAGAATTGGGGGTTCAGAATTTGTCATGTTAATGCTCTGAACACTTTGTGCAAATAAAAACCTGTATTCTCCCACCTTTCGTGGTCTTTTGTCCTAATTGGAATCAAGATTTGCTGCAACATTTCTGGCGACCTAGATGGAACGGAAGGGGCCCTGAGGCCCTCTGGGCGGTCCATCCCGACTGCCAGGGTATCGGTGAGTTGAAGGGAACATTCCAGGCTCCATCGGTCCTTTGAATCCGAGGGACTTCCTCAGACTGCTGTTCTCTGGCGGCGGCGATCGATGCTCCCAAGAACCACTGGTGAGAGGTGAGGAGACCAGGACATTGTCTGGCCAGCTGTGGAGGAGGAAGACCCCTGCAGGCAAGTATGAAACCTGGGGAATAATCCCTCCCTGTAAGCTGGGACTGAGGAGAGGACTGATCACCCTCTCTTAAGGTAAGGTGGGTGGAATTGTCAGGTTTGGTTGAAGTGCGAGACTACTGCGGTTCCCATTGGTGACTGTGAGTGTCCAGCGCAGTGCCAGTAGAAAGCGAGGGGCATCCGCAGTTCCCATCGGAGACCGTGTGCATCCGGCTCCCTGGGTCGGGCGTGGATGTGTGCAACTCCCTGTTGTGTCCGGAAAAGGAGGGACTCCATACCCTCCTCTTCAATCCCTTTCCTCATTTGTCTTGTCCGGTTACTTGGGTGGTTCATGGGTGGTGGAGAAAGCAAGCCTGTGACCCCGCTAGTGGTTATGCTGAAACATTTCAAGGAGGCATATCAGTCTCAGGATTACGGTTATAAGCGGAGTAGGTTGAAACTATGGAAATTTTGTGAGACAGAGTGGCCCACATTTGGTTTTGGGTGGCCCCCTATAGGCACACTTGATATTCCCATAGCAGTACAAGTACACCGCTTAGTATTCCATCCAACTTTAGGGCATCCAGACCAGTCCCCATACATAGACGTCTGGCTTGATTTGTTGAATCACCCTCCTCCGTGGCTTAGAAAGCTCAAGATGCGACGCTGTAAGGCCCTATTATCACGAAATATGTCTCTTAAAAAGTTACGGAAAGCAGTACCAGTCTTGCCCAGTTGCCCGGAGGAAGCGCCACACCCTCCACCATATGTGCCCCCGGGTGGGTTTGATAGTGGTTCTGAGGGTGAGGAATCATCAGGGGTATCCGGCTTTATGGCCCAATTGGATCAGTTATCCCCCTATGTGAGAAGCCCCCAAACCACCGAAGGCTGACCGGTCGGTCCAAGCTGAACAGCCCCCACCGAAGGCTTCCACTCCAGTAGAGCCATGGCCTGACTCCCTCCCCTCTACTTCCAGGGATTCAGGGTTAACACCCCCCGAGGAGCTGCTGGCAATCTCAGGCCCCTCATGTGGGACCGAGCCGGTAGCTGCTAGGACCAGGGCAAAGACAGAACAGGCTTCTCTCATGGCTCCTCTTAGGCGGGTGGATCAACTAGCAATAAACCCCAAGAATCCTGCTGAATCAGTCACACTCTCACTATTTTAACATGTGCCCTTTACCACCTCAGACCTATTGAACTTGAAGCTACATTACGGCCCATTTAGTGAAAAGCCCACAGAGATAGCTGATTTAGTGAAAACAATAGTGGATGCCCACAACCCCAACTGGCTAGACCTCCAACAGCTTATGGGGACCCTGTTTAATCCAGAGGAAAGGGAAAAGATTAGGAATGCGGTAACCAAAATACTGAAGCCTGACGTTAGATTAAATCACTCCATTACAGAACTTATGGAGGAAAAGTACCCATCTAGTGATCCAGACTGGGATCTCTACAAGGACGAGGGAAAGGAAAAGCTCTGAGACTATCAGTTGTTGATAGTGCGAGCCATCCGACTCGCAGGGCAACCTGTAGTCAACATGTCCAAACCCTCTCTGGTATTACAGGAACCTGCTGAGAGTCCGGAAGCATTTTATACCAGTTTGATTGATGCATAAAGCATGTATACACCTATCGACCCATTAGACCCGGAGAATGCTCGAATGCTGACTATGGCATTCATCTCCCAGAGCGCCCTGGACATAAGGCGTAAATTGCAGAGATTTGAGGGAGCTCTAGGGAAACCCATGAGTGAACTCATGGAGGTGGCCAGAAAGGTCTTTGCTAATAGGGATAAGGAGGAGGAAAGGAGGAAGGATCAAAAAATGCAACAAAAAGCCGAGCTAACGGCAGCGGCCATGATAAGGACACCAAGAAGCAGGGGACTCAACCCACCAAGGGGCAGAGGAAATAGTCTGCCGAGGGGTGGCAGGACAGAGTTAGGACGCAACCAGTGTGCCTACTGTAAGAAACAAGGACACTGGAAAGGGGAGTGTCCTGAAAGGAACAAGGTTGAAAGGCCAGAAGGCAGAGGTGGCCCTCCTCCAAGGAACCTCAGCTTTGTAGTGGAAAATGGCCTAAGAAGACCCCTGGAAAGGGGACAGGGAAGGCAAGATAATAGGAGAGGTTTAGGGAGAGCTCCCTTAATAGGTTTGGCAGAGGTAGAAGAATGGGATTGAGGCCGACCGGGTTCAGAAAGCCTCCCAGAACCTATGGTCAGGCTAAATATTGGAGGCAAACCTGTAACTTTCCTGGTTGATACTGGAGCAACCCAGTCGGTTCTGAATCAGCCCTTGGCCCAGGCATCCCAGCAGACTATCAGCATCCAGGGTGCAACCGGAAGCATACTGCAGCGTCCCTTTCTAGAACCCCTTGTATGCACACTGAAGCGACAGGCCATAACACATCAGTTTTTATATATGCCCGACTGCCCTATTCCATTATTGGGAAGGGATGTACTGTGCAAACTTCGGGCACAGATCTCTTTTGAGGAGGATGGGACCATGAAAATGGAGTACGGGAAAGTAAACTTGTCCGTATCCCTAGAAGAGGGATGGCGGCTCATGGTCGCCAGGGACATCGGAAAGGGGGGTGAGGATAAATGGAAGCAGTTTAATGTTCCTCGGTTGTGGGCAGAGGACAACCCCCCTGGCTTTGCTGCCCACCACCCTCCTATTTTAGTGGAAGAAGCACCAATGAAGGTGCCTGTGAGAATCAGACAACGGGCATACCCTAGGCATATCGTGCAAGCCATCCAGGACATTATTGATCTATATTTGGAACATCATATTCTAGTGCCTACTGAGTCACCATGGAATACCCCGATACTACCCATCCCAAAGGGGGAAGGCCGGTTTAGGCCGGTTCAGGATTTAAGGGCCGTGAATTTTGCCACAGTGACCATCCACCCGGTGGTTCCAAATCCATATGTTATACTGGGCCTTATCCCTCAAGCTGCCACATGGTTCTCCGTTATAGATCTAAAAGACGCCTTTTTCACAATACCAATACATGAGAATAGTCAACACTTATTTGCTTTTGAATGGGAAAACCCCACCACTGGTCGAAAGCAACAGTACACCTGGACCAGGTTGCCCCAAGGCTTTAGAATCTCGCCAACTCTTTTTGGGGCTGCCTTAGCTAAAGATTTAGAGGCATTAAGCACACCACCCCCTGATGTGGTGTTGCAATATGTAGATGACTTATTAGTTACTGGACACACTGAGGACGCTTGCTGGAGCAACACGCATGAGTTGCTGTCCCTTTTACAGGACTTGGGATATAAAGCCTCTCGGAAGAAGGCTCAGCTAGTATCACAGAAAGTTCGATACTTGGGTTATGACATAGAACAAGGAAAACATACCCTAGGCCATGAGCGCAAGGAAGCCATATGCCAACTCCCCACACCTACAAATCGGAGGGATCTGAGAGGATTCTTGGGGGCTGCTGGGTTTTGTCGTATATGGATTTTCAACTTTAGTCTTATAGCGAAACCCTTATATGAAGCTACAAAAGGAGCTGATAGAGAGCCGTTACAATGGGGAAAGCAGGAAGAAGCTAGCTTCCAATCACTTAAGCAGGCTTCGTTACAAGCCCCTAGTCTAGGCCTCCTGGACTTGGAAAAACCATTTCAGTTGTTCGTGGATACTACACAAAATGTAGCGGTGGGTGTCCTCACCCAAACTATAGGAACATGGCACCGCCCTGTAGCATATCTTTCCAAGCAACTTGATAATGTTGCAAAGGGGTGGCCCGCCTGCCTCAAGGCGGTGGCTGGGACGGCCATTTTAACTCAAGAAGCCAGTAAATTAACATTTGGACAACACCTAGATATCTACACCCCCATGCCCTAAAATTTGTACTGGAAACAAAGGGCCACTTGTGGTTAACTAACCCTCGAATGTTGAAATACCAAGGACTCATCACTCATAACCCTCTGATTAACATCATCCAATCCACCACATTGAATCCTGCCACGCTACTGCCTGAACCCAATACTGAACTTACTCATGATTGTATCCATACAATAGAGGAAACATATGCTAGCCGCCCAGACATGACAGATATACCTCCTACTCCAGATTACACCTTATTCACAGATGGCACTAGCTACCTACAGGAGGGAATAAGAAAGGCAGGCTACGCAGTAGTTACTCTAGATGATGTATGGGAAGCAGAGCCCCTTCCACCTGGGACAAGTGCACAGCTGGCAGAATTACATGCACTAATCAGAGCCCTAGAGATGGCCAAAGGGCTATGAGTGAACATTTATACAGACTCAAAGTATGCTTTCCTCACGGTTCAAGTCCATGGGGCCTTATATAAGGAAAGAGGACTTATCACTGCAGGAGGCAGGGATATTAAATATGGTTTCCAAATACTACGTCACCTAGAAAGCGTATGGGCCCCACAGGAGGTAGCAGTCATGCACTGCCGGGGACACCAAAAGGTAGTCACAGACATACAAAAGGGAAATGAGAAGGCAGATAGACTAGCACGTGAAGCTGCCCAAAAGGTACCCACCTCCACAGAAAAGTACCTCGCTATTTGGGAGCCAACCGATCACCACCGACCCCACTACTCTAAGGATGACATGGCCCAGGTTGAGGCACTTGAGGCACACCTAGAGGGGGATTGGTGGATCCTACCTGATAATAGGGTTTTTATACCCGCACATATGGCCTGGGATATCGTGCACCAAGTACACCGACAGCTGCACTTAGGGAAGACGGCTCTGACAAAGGCGCTGAAAAGGGAATTATACATAAACAAAATAAGTAGTATAGCAGCCAATGTATGTGCCCGGTGTGAGGTTTGTGCAGCTAATAACCCTCGACAAGGTCCGCAACCACCCCGGGCCACCAACCGAGAGGCTGCTACCTATTCGATTCTTTAATGGTTGATTTCACTGATATGCCTCGCTGTGGCCCTTACAATGCGCTATTAGTTATTGTGTGCACATATACAGGGTGGCCTGAGTGCATACCAACACGCACCAAAAAGGCCAGTGAAGTCGCAAGGGCATTACTCCACATTGTAATCCCTAGGTATGGGCTACCCTCTAGAATCTCATCTGATAATGGCCCTGAGTTTATTCACAAAGCGACTCAGCAATTAGCTAGGGTATTGGGTATCAACTGGAAACTTCATTGCAGCTTTCACGCTCCCTCTGGTGGCAGGGTAGAGCAGACTAATAGAACTATTAAGGAAAAACTTGCTAAAATATGTCAGGAAACTCATCTCAAGTGGGCAGATGCTCTGAGTATAGCTTTAGTTGCCGTAAGGTGTGCACCTCGGAAGGATGTCTCGATCTCCCCATTCAAATTGCTATATGGGCGAGTCCCTAATCTGGTCTGCTTAAATATTCAAAAGGATGTGCTGATATCCGACACTATTAGGTTTAAACAATTACAGGCCCTTAATGATGTAGTCCACAAGTTGCAACAATATGTGTTAACTTGTAAACCCCATATATTGGTAACCACTCCACATAACATCCGCCTGGGACAAGAGGTCTGGGTAAAAGATTGGAAACGGGAAACTTTAAGTCCAAAATGGAAAGGGCTCTATACTGTAGTTATGTGCTCTCCCCTTGATGTTAAGGTAGCTGAAATAAAATCGTGGATTCACTGGTCCCGAGTTAAATTAGCAGCACCTACCCATTGGGAAGTTGAATCCCATTCGGATTCTCCATTTAGAATAGTTCTGCGAAAAGTGAAGAGGAATATCTCCCCTAGTGGTGACACACCGGAAGCTGTCCCTCTACCTACGGGAGATGAAGAGGAAACGGTCTCCCCTTGTGGTGATGCCCCGGAAGCCGTCCCGCTCCAACGGGAGACAAAGACCAAGAGACCCCTGTAGACGTTACCCCGGAAGCTAACGCCCGACACATGGGTCTCCCTTGGAAGCTCAGGTCTCGAGTCAAAAGCAGGGACTAGTCATCTACGGGAAGGGGGGATTGGTGAGAGCAGGCTGACACCTCAAAATGGAAACAAATCAAAGACTGAGAGAAACGGCATGTATCCGCAGGGGACTTATGCCCTCTGTCTGGATCGTGACCATCTTACTGGTAATCAGTGTTGTCCTCAACTCCCTATACCTGTATGGTGTATTGGTAAGGAAGGACAGTAAGGAAACTCCCCTAGATGTAAAAGAGGTGGAGGAATGGTACTCACTCGACCCGTCTGAAGATACAGAGCCCCCCTACATAGATGATGGAAAAGAGATTAGACCATGTAATATGTGTTTTATGGTACTATCTACTGGGAAACACTTCATTTACAGTGTAACTAGGGATCCGAATTGTTCCACTACCAACCTTCCCCAATGTGAGTATGAGGGGACAAGATACTGGCAATGTGTGTACAACAATACCATATTGTGCCACATTCTCCGCACCCCCTGGGTACCCATAAGACACGTTCGGTTCCCTCGTGCTTCTGGCCACATTTTGCAAAATGAGAAAAATCCCGCTTGTGAAAAGTGCTTGGATGACAAGGGGACATTGTCTGCATACATCGGAAAGCCGCCCTCATGCGGTAATTTTAACATAACATCTAACTGTTATTACCTCTTACATACAAAACAGGGAGGTACACAGAACACACTAGTCCACCAATGCTCGGGGGTTCATGGTATACAATGTTATACAGTGGCTCCATAGGATGACCCAGCTCTTAATTCCAGTTCATGCTCCCAGTGTAAAGATGGCAAAGGAGGCCTTACATATGTAATAGGTAAACCAGCCTCCTGTACGGATTTCACTCTGCCCCAGTGTAAACACTCAACCTGGGGCCCTCCTACTTCCTGCATTGGCACTAAGTGTACGGGTATAATTAAGGTTACCACCTTTGTTAAACAGTGCCGAGGCAGGGAGGGTCTCCTCTGCTATACCGACGGCGAGGCCATACCCACTAATGTCTGGAGGAACCCTAGATGGCACCCCACTGTTCCGCCACCTAGGGCACCACAGCCGGCTAAACCACAGGGCCCTGGTAGGACCAACAAAGGGCTGCCCACAAGGACAGCCAGGGTCCCGTCTAACACGAATCCGTTGCGTCCCAATAATTGCACTGTGTGTCTCAAGGTTGTCTTAAAAGGTAAAGTCATCACCACTACCCTAGTGTATCATACCCACTATACTTGTACCAGAACACCCACCCCTTGCTGTTATAATGGAACCTGGTATTCGATCTGCCCGCAAAAGAACGAATGTTATGATCCTAAGGTAAAACCGGCCCAGACCTGATTGGTGGCCAGAAGTCGGGGAGATCAAAATGGCCCAATAATTACTCAGACACGGATTCTGACACCTAGTAGCCCAGGCACCATTCTGTTTGATGTCTGTAAGGTGGCCCAATGGCCCACCTCCTGTGGGACCACCTTGTCCTGGCACAGAACATATTCCCAATCTGATGTTTATATTTGCCCATACCAATACCCTGGAGAGAGGGGAAAATGGGACTGCAGCAGCAATGTAGGTGAAAGGTTCTGCCCATATTGGAGTTGTGTCCTTTGGGCCACATATACAAACTCGGGAAGAGGAACCCATCTCCACATATCGTGGGCGCTTCAAACAAAGGACTGCACAATTTATAACTGTAATTGGGTCAACATCACTATACCTAATCCCCAAACCTGGATTTCCAAATATGGCCCGACTCTGGGTATTAGATTATATGGGAAGGGAACTGACCCTGGGGGCATCATCCACCTATCTATAGAAACTAGACTACTTGCCTCCAATGCACACTCCAAGTATTTTTCTGAGTTTTGGCAAGAGGTGGACATAGAGTTTCAGCCTTCACATGAGGCACGCAACCTCTTTCTTGAATTAGCATCCACTATAACTCGTACCTTTAATGTTACAAACTGTTATGTATGCGGTGGAACCAAAATAGGGGATCAGTGGCCCTGGGTAGCACAAGAATGGAACTATTCCATTGCTTACAACTTATCAGCCATGCCAGTACATCAGCCACTCTCCAGGTGGGAGTTGACTAATCCCATCACTGCACAGTGGTGCTTGGCTAATACACAGGGAACAGGTCCTGTGGTAGGGGAAACTGAATGCTTGGAGGTTCATGAATGGAATCAGTCTACAAAATCCTGGAGTTATTGGCCTAATAAAACGCATCATTTCTGGGCCAATTTTACACTGCAAAGCATGACTGACGTCCCGCCTGGGGTACATTGGATATGTGGAGATGTGGCCTATAGCTCCCTCCCTCCTAATTGGAGAGGAGCATGCACCTTGGGCATTATTAACCCCTCCTTCTTTATGCTACCTTTAAATATACCCCAAGTAATGAATTCTAATCAATGGCAGAGTAGGAGACTACAGGCAGACTACAAAATAGGGGACTGGGTGGATGATGAGTGGCCACCTGAATGTATTATTCATTTTTAGGGCTGGCTACTGGGCCGCTGACGGCACTTGGGGGTACCGTACCACAATTTACATGCTTAATCGAATCATTAGGCTCCAAGTGGTTGTTGAGCTTATTGCCAATGAAACAGCTCAATCTTTGCGTACCTTAGCTGTCCAGCAATGGAATTTTAGGGATGCAATATATCAAAACCGCCTGGCTCTGGACTATCTTTTGGCCGCAGAGGGGAGGGGTATGTGGGAAATTCAATTTCTCTAATTGTTGCTTAGAGTTTGATGATGTAGGCGAAATTATTGAGCAACGGGCCAGACGTATAGAAAATCTTGCCCATGTTCCTGTACAAAAATGGAGTGGATTGGAACTTGGTGAAATATTTGGAACCTGGTTCCCCAAATTGCCTGGCCTTCAGGCGATTGTTGCTCTCGTGGACCTAATTGCCGAAGGGTGTGTAATCTTACCCTGTATTCTTCCTATTTTTGTGAAGACTATTTTCAATAGTGTCTCTCTGTTGGTGGAAAAATAATCTACTGAAAAAGCTATGGCTCTTTGGGTAAATGATCAGGTAACCTTCGTTGCCGCCCTGACCTAACCATACAGCAACGTGCCCGCTCCCGTGCACTCCGCATTGAACTCAAAAACCGTCTAGACAATGGAGAGAAGGACCTGTACATTGACTACCATGCTGACTGTATCAAAAGTAAGCCACGCAACCCAATACTCAGCTTCTACCCTCAACCACAACCCTACCTCAACCGATCCACCATCACCCAAGACTAGGCACGCACGCCCCCAACTACCTCAATTCCAACTACTGCCAGCCTTAAATGCAAACTACTCAATGCAAGAAGCCTCGTGAATAAAATACCTGAATTTCTCATCCTCCTAAATATGGCTAACTTCGACATTATATTTGTCTGTGAAACATGGCTCAATGCATCTCTCCCCGACTCCATTACCACAGTAAGAGACTATCATGTTTACCGATCAGATCGTGAAAATCGTCGAGGAGGTGGTGTTGCTATATTCTATAAAAAATCCTTACATCTAAAAAATATCCAAGTTACCCAGGAGCTTGCTCTTCCTGAGACCATCATCTGTGAACTATCCTTAAATATCACAATTCGATTCTTACTATATTACGGAGCACCTGATTATGACATCGAACATGTAAACAAGCTAAATACATTACTAACATGGGCTGCATCCTGCCCATACCCTTTTATCTTTCTTGGTGATTTCAATCTACCTCATATTGATTGGACCCTAAATGATTGTACAACTGAAATCATACACACAACCTTCTACAATGCTATTACAAATCTGGGACTGGAACAACTAGTAACCAACAACACTAGACTAAACAACTGCCTCGATCTCATCTTCTGCAATAGTTTGAATTTAATTTATGGAATACAAACTAAAGAACCCTTTTCCAGTAGTGACCACAATATGATTGACTTTTGTCTCAACATACGTCCACACAAAAATCACCACAATGATGTAAGTCCCCAATTGTAACTTCAAAAAGGCAACTATGATCTTATAGACAACGATCTCTCATCCCTGGATTGGCAATCTCTATTCACTGGATGCAATACTGTTGAAGACCATTACAACATATTTTTACTTGAAGTCAAAAGAGTCATCAAACTATATGTACCAACAACAACTCCCAAAACAAAACAAAAAGCAGATTACTCATATCAATGCTCAATCCAAAAAGAGATCACTTGGAGGAAAAACAAAATGTCACGTTGCCAATTTCAAAAACCAATACAAAAATTTATGCCACCAGATAAAGACCGAATGCATCAATTATCACATTAAACAAGAGGAAAACCTTCTAAGCACCAATTCCACCATTCGATCTGCCCGCAAAAGAACGAATGTTATGATCCTAAGGTAAAACCGGCCCAGACCTGGTTGGTGGCCAGAAGTCGGGGAGATCAAAATGGCCCAATAATTACTCAGACATGGATTCTGACACCTAGTAGCCCAGGCACCATTCTGTTTGATGTCTGTAAGGTGGCCCAATGGCCCACCTCCTGTGGGACCACCTTGTCCTGGCACAGAACATATTCCCAATCTGATGTTTATATTTGCCCATACCAATACCCTGGAGAGAGGGAAAATGGGACTGCAGCAGCAATGTAGGTGAAAGGTTCTGCCCATATTGGAGTTGTGTCCTTTGGGCCACATATACAAACTCGGGAAGAGGAACCCATCTCCACATATCGCGGGCGCTTCAAACAAAGGACTGCACAATTTATAACTGTAATTGGGTCAATATCACTATACCTAATCCCCAAACCTGGATTTCAAAATATGGCCCGACTCTGGGTATTAGATTATATGCGAAGGGGACTGACCCTGGGGCATCATCCACCTATCTATAGAAACTAGACTACTTGCCTCCAATGCACACTCCAAGTATTTTTCTGAATTTTGGCAAGAGGTGGACATAGAGTTTCAGCCTTCACATGAGGCACACAACCTCTTTCTTGAATTAGCATCCACTATAGCTCGTACCTTTAATGTTACAAACTGTTATGTATGCGGTGGAACCAAAATAGGGGATCAGTGGCCCTGGGTAGCACAAGAATGGAACTATTCCATTGCTTACAACTTATCAGCCATGCCAGTACATCAGCCACTCTCCAGGTGGGAGTTGACTAATCCCATCATTGCACAGTGGTGCTTGGCTAATACACAGGGAACAGGTCCTGTGGTGGGGAAACTGAATGCTTGGAGGTTCATGAATGGAATCAGTCTACAAAATCCTGGAGTTATTGGCCTAATAAAACGCATCATTTCTGGGCCAATTTTACACTGCAAAGCATGACTGACGTCCCGCCTGGGGTACATTGGATATGTGGAGATGTGGCCTATAGCTCCCTCCCTCCTAATTGGAGAGGAGCATGCACCTTGGGCATTATTAACCCCTCCTTCTTTATGCTACCTTTAAATATACCCCAAGTAATGAATTCTAATCAATGGCAGAGTAGGAGACTACAGGCAGACTACAAAATAGGGGACTGGGCAGATGATAATTGGCCCCCTGAAGGTATTATTCATTATTAGGGCCGGCTATGTGGGCCGCTGACAGCACTTGGGGGTACCGTGCCCCAATTTACATGCTTAATCAAATCATTAGGCTCCAAGCGGTTGTTGAGCTTATTGCCAATGAAACAGCTCAATATTTGTGTACCTTAGCTGTCCAACAACAGAAATTTAGGGATGCAATATATCAAAACGGCCTGGCTCTGGACTATCTTTTGGCCGTGGGGGGTATTTGGGAAATTCAATTTCTCTAATTGTTGCTTAGAGTTTGATGATGTAGGCAAAATTATTGAGCAATGGGCCAGACGTATAGAAAATCTTGCCCATGTTCCTGTACAAAAATGGAGTGGATTGGAACTTGGTGAAATATTTGGAACCTGGTTCCCCAAATTGCCTGGCCTTCAGGCGATTGTTGCTCTCGTGGACCTAATTGCCGAAGGGTGTGTAATCTTACCCTGTATTCTTCCTATTTTTGTGAAGACTATTTCCAATAGTCTCTCTCTGTTGGTGGAAAAATAATCTACTGAAAAAGCTATGGCTCTTTGGGTAAATGATCAGGTAAATACCTATGAGGAGCTTATCCCTCTGTGTGAAACTGCACAGTAATCTATTGATTAAGGTAAAGTTTCAAAGGGGGGAATGAAGCGGGGACAGAACAGGGACGAAAGCTAATACTTCATATAATTAAAATATTATCAGAATACCATATAGAACATCATTCTATTACTGGTAGCAAGTCATATTAAGACATATCTATAACTTCCTATATTCAGTCTGTATTTTTTTTTTTTTGAAACAAATTTTATTGATTTTAAAGACAAACAAACCATCATTAACCATTAAATACATAAAACCTCTTTCCATTATTAATTTTACAAGTCAAGTAAAATATTATTTTATACAACATAATTCTGTTTTACACCATTTCAATATGGACATATAGATATCTCTTAACAAATTTCTCATTATTTCTCTTTTCGTATTCAATTTCATTATTATTATTATTATTTTTCTATATTTATCCAGTTTATAATCATCATCTACATTTCTCTCTGACTTGATTACCATTATTCTCATCCAACATTCCTCCGAGGTTTTATTAATTCTCAAACAAAACATGAACACACAAAACACAAAAATATAAAACTTCTTTTAAGAAAGTAGTTTGGCCCCAGATTACCTCTCTTTGTATGGACTTCAATTAAATTCGTGCTCATCTTATATACCATTACCTATCTTATTTACCATTCTATATCTTCTATATAACTTCTCCCGCTTTTCACGCTTCTTATTTCTATTTTATTTAATTCATTTTAATTTAAATCATTGTATTTGTATTTATTGTCCATTCTTTCCAAATTATCCATTTATCTCATTCCCTACAGTAAGAAAAAAAAAAGGATTTCTCCTGAAATCACTGATCAGAGTGTGATGCCTTTCTATCCTCCCCCTAAATTAATATTTAAAATAACGCCTAGTACCCAATCTGATTCTGCTTAGTACATTCTACCTGCTAACCTTTAAAAAGAGGGGGAAAAAATAAGTCCATAATAATTAATATAATTAAATAATAAATCTAAATGTTAAATCTTATAACATTCCAATTGTCTATTTCAAAGGACAAGTGCTACAATAATGAGTTTATAATAAAATCAAAACAATAGTCAATTAAACATTTTTAATTAAACTCAGTATTTTAAACATTCCTTTTAATATTTTGTTAAATTTTAAAATCTGTCATTACTAAACATTTCAATATTTTGGTCTTTTATTAATTCTTATAACATTCTAGTTTTCTATTTCTAATACAAGTACTACAATACCATCTTATGTACCTTGCAGAATCTTCTTTTTTAAAGAAATTATACATTACCCTTTATCCCTAAAAAAAATTCCTTTTTCCCCATCTTGTTTCATACCTTTTGTGGCTTTTTCCTCCCTTTTCCCTTCCTTTCTTATCCCACCTGGCCTTTTTACCCTCCCCTCTACTAACCTCCACCTTTTTAGCTTCCCCTCTCTGTTGTATTCCTTTTTCCTTTTGCTTAGTAACATTGAGTTGATTTTGCATCTTATTTTTCTCTTTCTTAAGTGTTTTTTTAAGTCTTAAGTCCTTCATTTTCCTTCCTTTCTTTCTCTTTTCTCTCTTAATTAAATTTTTAGATTCATTGAAGATGGCGTCTTCTTCTTTCTTCTTCTTCTTCTTCTTCTTCTTCTTCTTCTTCTTCTTCTTCTTCTTCTTCTTCTTCTTCTTCTCTTCTCTTCTACTTCTTCTTCTTCTTCTTCTCTATTTCCTCCATCTGTTGTTGTGTTTGCTGATAAATAGCAAGCGCCATTTCTAAAAAAAGGAAGGCTTCTTTCACAGCGTCCTTGCTTTCTTTCTTTCTTTCTCCATATTCCTTTCTAAGTTCATCAACAGGTAAAGCCATTGTGAATCTTTTCTTTGTTCTTCTTCTTAAAGCAACCAAGATGTTTCAAAAGTTAAAACAATTCCCCAAAGTCCCAGAGACATCAATCAGTCCAGACAAAGCACAAAGTTCTCACTTTCTCTTCCTGGGGTGGTATCAGTAAAAAGGAAAAGAAAAAAAGCCCAGTCTGTATTTTAAAGCCTTGTTGCAATTAATTTCTAGTCTCAAGATCTTCCAGGCATCTCCTCCAGCAAGATCTTAATATTTTTTTGTCCTCTCCCTTCCCACTTATAACAAGAAGCCAAGTTTTTACCTTTTATAAAAAACAACAGGTTTCTCAATGGCCATTTGTTGATTCCATAGGGAAGGAGAGTAAACTTTCCATTTCAGCACCTCAATTTTGCCGCTTGAAATTCTCCTCTGGAAACAAAGTATCGTTCAAGAAGTCATATTTTTCAGGATTAGACGTCTCTTAAAATCCTGGGTCAACCAAAAAACTTTCTCTGAAACTTTCTCCTCTCTTCCTCCTGCTCAGTCTTACCCAGTTGCCGGCTTCTTTGTGGCGGCCATTACAGACCGCCGCTCGAACGCCTTGAGAAAAGGGGGTTTTGCCGGCTGGAGAGGGGGTCTGCAACACCCCCAAACCCCTCACCAGCTCCCCCTATCTTCGGCTGCCTCTGTGGGGCAGCCTTAGCCTCCAGATCTGTCAGGATCGGAGGCACCAAGACGGCTAGCGCCGCAGGGATCGCGCAGGATCGCGAATCCCTGCCGCTGGCGAAGCCGACAAACCGGAAGTTCAATATATTCAGTCTGTATTAAGGAACTAAAGCTAAGCACAGTGGCATAAACAAGGGTGGAACATGGAAATAACCGAATGGTGTAAGATAACTGGAAAATATGAAATGTGCTTGTTATTTCCTTTTCCCTAATCCATATATAGAAATATATGATAGAAATATGTCTAATTGTCCTTATTTGGCGAATAAGTGTTAAGAATAACGCCCAAGGCTTTGCTGATGTCATATCGGGTATAAAAGTACTGTATCAGGAAGAACTGGGGGTTCAGAATTTGTCATGTTAATGGTCTGAACACTTTGCGCAAATAAAAACCTGTATTCTCCCACCTTTCGTGGTCTTGTGCCCTAATTGGAATCAAGATTTGCTGCAACACCATGACTGGGTTGATGATGTTTACTCTGGGAAAGGTCCCATGAATGTTGGCCCAAACTTCTTACTAGGGAGCCTTAACCTCAAGTACTTGGTGGCTAGGTAGACTTTCTCCCCCACCTGGAATGGCCTTTGCGGGAGCCAGTGTTTGTGTGCCTGTTTTTTATAGGTTTGTGCTGCTTTTGCTATTGCCTTTTTTACATTTTCCCAAGTTGTTTTCAGCATTGACATCCAATAGGTCAGGCTGAGTGTGGAGGGGGGATCCATGGATACTCAGGCATTGGGATGAAGTCCATGCCCCTCATTACTCTGAAGGGGGTTAGTCCCGTGCTACTGTGAACAGCATTATTGTATGCAACCTCCATGAAAGTCAGGAGGTCCACCCAAATGGACTGCTGATAATTCACATAGCACCTCAGGTACTGCTCTACCATGGCGTTCAGTCTCTCTGCCCCCTCCCCCCCATTGCTGCTCGGATGAAAGGCTGACCTAAGATTCTGGGGCTAAGGCTGTGGGATGACAGAATAGACCGCAGGAACTCCCTCCAGAACTCAGCCATGAACTGGACCCCTCTGTCTGAGATAATTCGTCGTGGTACTGCATGCAGGCGGTAGATGTTCTTCAGGAACAGCTTGGCTAACTGGTGGGCTGAAGGGAGTCTGCTGCAAGGTATGTCAGGATTCCAGCAATCGCCCTAATTAAATCATGATACTCGAGCCAAACTTCAAAAAACTTCAAAGAATTTATTAGAGGCGATATACTGGCACTGCCCTGTATGAATCCAACTCTGGCATAGGTACGTTACAGTCACCTGTGATCCTGTTTCCCTCCTCCCCCTGGGGTGTCTCATAAACCAGATTCTCCAACTGAGCACATTCACGGGCTGGATGTCATCATTCACCTCCTCCAATTAAATATATTCGTGGGCAAAAGCTCTGGTGTTTTAGTTACAATCTTTTAAAGATAAGAGTTGGAATGTACTTTCGCTTTCAAACTGCTGCACTGCTCTTCCAGATTTCCTTCCTCCCCCCTCCATTTTTTATGGCAACTACTAAAACAGGCATAGGAATGTTTTACGAGTTGACACCTAAGGTGGCACCAAACTCTATAGTTCTGGATGACTTTCCCCAGGAATGTTTGGAGACAAGAGAGTACATTGAAGGACAACACCCAATTTCCTGGGTATCGAACTATCTTCTTTCAGCATCACTTTCTAGACCTGTCCAGAAAGGAAGGACCACAACCACTTCAGACCAGTGCCCTCTAGGGGTATATCTGTGATTTTTCACTAACATGCTCTTCTCCAGCTTCTCCCCTGCACATGCTGCACATGGAGGCCCAGAAGTAGTTCAGGGTCCCCAGAGGAGATATTGCTTCTTACAGTAATTATTAAAATCCTGGTCTGTGAGATCTCTCCTGATATTTCTCCAGTGATTGCCTTTGATGTAAACATCAGACTGAAGCAACTCGAAATGGATCTTGCATCAGAAAAGGATAAATGTTTCAGGTCTCACTCTATGTGGCACAAATTTGGGGACATTCAGTGACTGTGCTCCTTGAAATGTATTATTTTCCTCCTTTCCAGTTAAAGTTCTGTCGATCTCTCTCTCAGTCAAGAAAGTCACTATCATTTCAATCTTGTGAGAGTGCTTTGAATTCTTCAAACTCTTGTTCTTCCTCAGAAACAGGAAGGGGATTGATTCAGCCCCATGAATTATGGACCTCCTCCTCCTTCTCTGCTGCTGATATCCCAGCCAGTCTCTGGCAAGCTGAGAATGAAGTGCCTGCTGAGTTTGGAAGATCAAGAGGGAAAAAAAAACTATGGAGCTATTACAGGCCAGGAGACCACCTCATTAGTATAGTCTCCATTGCCACAATGATAGCCGATACAATTCTGTCTTTCAACACAGCTCCTTATACTCAGTCTCCCTCGTAAGTCATTCAGTGTGATGGAGTAGCACTTCCTCCATTTGCAGTCTTCTTTTCTTTCAGTTACTCCTATAATGCAGGACTTGTCTAATTTCTTGAATCATTTGGGTTGCCATGGCTTCTCTCTTACGTCTTATTTTAAGAGACCCAAATCCAAAGATGGAGCAACCCCGCTCCCTGAAGTCCAAATTATTTTCCCATCTCGTACAATCCTGAGTTAATCACAACTAGCTTATTGAAAAGTTTGTAGTTGCCTCTGCCCAACCCATTCCTCCATTTGTTGATATTCAGTTCCCGATCCTAGTAGGAATAGAGAATGAATTGCTTTTCTGGGTCTCTTATGAAAAGATTCTGTAACATCTTTGTTCCCTAGGCCACCCCTCTGGAAAACTTGCAAGAATCGTTTTTCTCGCCATGTACATGTATACATCTGAACTAGACTCTGTTGTTTCTCTGTGTCATATAATGTATGTGGGTATACCCATAATTTTGTATTCATGTATTCTGTCATGGTTATGTAGTGTATATTGGCGATCCTTTAAAAGCTATATGCAATGAAATTTCATTTTATTATATGCACATTAGTGCACATTCAAAGTGACAATAAAGTTATTCTAAGTTCTAAGTCTTCTTTGCCGATGATTCTATTGAATGATTTTGAATAGCAATAGCATTTAGACTTATATACCACTTCACAGTGCTTTTTAGCACTCTCTAAGTGGTTTACACAGTTAGCATATTGCCCCCAACAATCTGGGTCCTCATCTTGTGGAGAGAAAGAGGAACAAATGAAAATTTATTTTGTTGTTCCTGTTAGAGATGATGTTATCATGAACCTTTTTACAGTAGTTCATTTACTGATTCAGCAAGAATCCTACAGTTTATTTTTGCCATTCAACAAGTCAACAAGAATTCTCAGCTACTGTACAATCTCACACTTGGCTACACATCCAGGACAACTATTTGAACACCCTTGGCACTTCAGATGCCTTGCTAGACATGCTTCAAATGGAGAAGCCAATGTTCCCAACTACAGCTGTGGCAAGAAGGACAACCTGATGGCTGTTCTTGATGGATCTCTTGATGACATCTCCATTCAGATGTCAACATTAGTAGGCACCTACAAAGTCCCACAGGTTTGTTTTTGTGTTTCTCTATCTGGTAAAGTAAGCAGGGTAGTGGTGGGTGGGTAATCGATTCAATCATATCTTTTCTATGGAATTCATGAGCTGCTTTTCACCATGGCCATTGTTATAGCTAGGGATTAGGATCCACAATGGGAAGAGGCCTAAACATTTACTTGAGCAAAACTTGAGCAGCTGGACACAATGTTAAATATGAAACATTTTTCGCAAATATGGAGAGGTTTTTTCCTGAATGCCATCACTCTGCAAAACAGCTATGGCAGCTGAATTTCAAAGCTTCTTTAATGGAATTGCTTTCTAATGGAGATGAGCACCACCTCAGAGCCAGAAGTTAGACTAGTACGTATGTGCAAGGGAATTACCTGTCTCTTAGAGATAGAGACATAAATGTCTATTGTCTGAATGTCAATTTTAATTGTTTAAAGTCTCTAGTATCTTATTTGACCCCAGATTAGGCCAATGATTATATTCAATCTAGCTAATATTCTGCATTAGGTATTCTTGATATGGCTTAAGGATTAATAACAAGAAACTATTCTAAGGTGTTCATGAGAACCACATTGGATGTATTAAAAGCTTACATTTTGGACTTGATCTGATCTAAATATAATACACCATTCTTCCTTGTTTCTTCAGATCAGTTATGGAATTGTTTCAGAGGCTCTGAGTGATAAAAGTCAAATTCCATTTTTCCATCAGATGCTCCCAAAAATGGGATCCAGTATCCAGGAATTGTCCAACTCCTCCTCCATTTTAGATGGACTTTGATTGGTCTCTTTTCAACAGACACAGAGGAGGGAGAGAATTTCACGAGAACTTTCACTCCAATGCTTGTCAGAAATGGAATCTGTGTCGTTATCTCACAACAATTCCCAATGACTAGACCTACGGAACATCTCAGGGATGCCATCTCTAAATGGAGGAAAGTCAATGTCTTTGTTCATTTCATAGAATTTGGTTCCCTTGTCGATAGATTTCGCCATATCCATATAATAATTGAAGGTTTGTCAGGACCCATTGAAGGGAAAGTCTGGATCACCACAATCATGGAGAAATTGACAGTTACAAGGCAGACACTTTTCAAATATATCCATAGCATTTGGACCTTTGCTTTTCAGGAAAAAAAAATGGCCAAATGATGATGCCTTTCAAACCAGTCTTTTTAAGGATTCCAAATTTGAAGATCAGTCTTTTCGCTGTTCTTTTTCAAAGCATGTCCTTTCTGTCAAGACGATGCACCCAGATAGCATCACTGGACATGCAAGAGAAAAAGGACAGAATTCAGATAAAAAATGAGCACCGGTTTTACAGTGTTTTTAAGACTTTGGCCCATGTCTTGAATGTTGCATATTCCTCAATATCTAGGAGGAGAAAAATGGAGGAGAAAGAGAGATTAGAGGCACCAAGGCTAGAACCATGGCAGGTATGCGGTCCTGACAAGGATCCATCAAACCTAGTTCCTATTTAGAAAAAATAATCCAATGCTGATGTAGGGGAACCATTTCAACTTACTTGTTCTTCCAAACACCAATAGGTTTGGTCAAGCTGAGGCCAGATTTAGCTCACAAGATCATATTCCAAAGAGCTGGCACCGTGACAATTATATTTTGATATAAAACACTGCTATTATAAAAGAATATAAAATGTATACATTGTAAATAAATTCCTGTATTTATAGGTTTGTAATTAGCATGATAGAACTTTACATTAATAAATTTCAACCAAACCTGGGAGCATTTAGCCCAACCCCTCCTCACTGCAGGAATCCAATTAAAGCTTTTCAGACTGATGGCTGCTCAGTCTTTGCATTTAGCCGTGGTGGCACAAAGGTTAGAGTGCAAGTATTGCTGGCTAACTGACTGCTCAGTGCCAGGAGTTTGATCTTGACCAACTCAAGGTTGACTCAGCCTTGCATCCTTCCAAGGTTGGTAAATGGGTACCCAGATTGTTGGGGGCAATATGCTGATTCTATAAACCACTTAAAGAGGGTTGTAAAAGCACTGTGAAGTGGTATATAAGTCTAAGTGCTATTGCTATTTAGGCAAATAATGAAGGGGGAGGGATTGAACATCTCTTGTTCACTGGCTCAGCTTTAAAATTGCTCCTCCTTTTAGAATGTTTCAAGTTGCTTTCAAAATCCCTGGATGTTTCAATTCTAGTTCCATCCCTTTCTGGAGAAGAATGAGTTTTACAATTTTTCTTGGGAAAAATTGTACTTGGACCAAAATGGAAATCTAGCAGCAGATCTGAATATCATAAGTTGGTTGTTTTCCCCAAGGAGGATCCCATCAAAGAACAAGTGGGAGTTTTGAAAGACAGAGGCTTATTATCAACCAAGATGCTCTTTCACGGCTAAAGTTGCTCAACAAGGTGATTGAAAATATTGGCAACTTTTCTCTGTCTGTATGGTTGGTGTTAGTGTCCCCTGAAAGAGCAGGCTCAGATATTTTTAAGAGCCCATATCTGACCAGAGTTATCTATGCCCCACTGGGATAGGCCTCCTGCTGCTAGGAAGGTGATCTCAGGTGCTCTGGCAAAAAGGAACCCCAATAACTTGTCTGATGTGAGATAATGCCTTAATCTAGAAAAATGGACTGAAAATGACTTTGACACCCCCTCCTCCTTGAAACTTGAAATAATGATGGCCAATTTATAATGAAATGCTACTTAGATTTAGCCTTTGGCTTGTGAGGCATGTAAAAACCTCTTGAATGAAATTGTTTATCTTGAATGTCAGCTACCTTAAATCTCCCTTTGAAACAAAGAATTCTCCAAATTTTAGTAATAACAAAAATGTGGGTCTGTCTCTTCATATCATCCAACTGTAGTTCTAATTTTGGGAAACAGTAGAGGACAGGTGGTTCTGGAATGCTATGGTTCTTGGGCGCTCAAGGAGTTGGACACAACTAGCAATTAACAACAAAACTGTAATTCTTCAATGAAAAGGACCTTGTCTTGGGCCTTAGAAATATACCTTTCCCACACAGGGCTCCTACTCATGTCCCATGTGCTGCAACAAAAGATGCCTGACTTATTCTTTTTGAGTGACATGTTCTCATGATTTCATCTCTACTCATCCTCACTGTACTTCTACAAACTAGGCAGTAATGTTTAGTCTTATTTCAATAGCATGGCAGCTATATGAATTGAAAATATAAATGTACAGATATAACTAAATAATACCTCATTTGAAATTGACAGCCCTAGTATGTGAGGAATTTCTTCTTTATATCTTAACTGGAAGAAGGATTTGGATTATTTTCAAAGGCTTTGCAATATTTTATGTTTTCCTGATCTACAGGTGAAACTTGAAAAATTAGAATATCGTGCAAACGTTCATTTATTTCAGGAATGCAACATAAAAGGTGAACCTAATATATGAGATAGACTCATTACATGCAAAGCAAGATAGTTCAACCCGTGATATGTCATAATTGAGATGATTATGGCTTACAGCTCGTGAAAACCCCAAATCCACAATCTCAGAAAATTAGAATATTGTGAAAAGGTTCAATATTCTAGGCTCAAAGTGTCCCACTCTAATCAGCTAATTAAGCCATAACACCTGCAAAGGGTTCCTGGGCCTTTAAATTGTCTCTCAGTCTGAGTCAGTCAGAATCACAATCATGGGAAAGACTGCTGACCTGACAGTTGTGCAGAAAACCATCATTGACACCCTCCATAAGGAGGGAAAGCCTCAAAAGGTAATTGCAAAAGAAGTTGGATGTTCCCAAAGTGCTGTATCAAAGCACATTAATAGAAAGTTATGTGGAAGGGAAAAGTGTGGAAGAAAAAGGTGCACAAGCAGCAGGGATGACCGCAGCCTTGAGAGGATTGTCAGGAAAAGGCCATTCAAAAGTGTTGGGGACTTTCACAGGGAGTGGACTGAGGCTGGAGTCAGTGCATCAAGAGCGACCACACACAGACGGATCCTGGACATGGGCTTCAATGAACAACAAACAACGTCAGAAACGTCTTATCTGGGCTAAAGAAAAACAGAACTGGTCTGTTGCTCAGTGCCAAAGTCCTCTTTTCTGATGAGAGCAACTTTTGCATCTCATTTGGAAACCAAGGACCCAGAGTCTGGAGGAAGAATGGAGAGGCACACACTGCAAGATGCTTGAAGTTCAGTGTGAAGTTTCCACAGTCTGTGTTGATTTGGGGAGCCATGTCCTCTGCTGGTGTTGGTCCACTGTGCTTCATTAAGTCCAGGGACAACGCAGCCATCTACCAGGAGATTTTGGAGCACTTCATGCTTCCTTCCGCAGATGAGCTTTATGCGGATGCTGACTTCATTTTCCAGCAGGACTTGGCACATGTCCACACTGCCAAAAGCACCAAAACCTGGTTCAATGACCGTGGGATTACTGTGCTTGATTGGCGAGCAAACTCACCTGACCTGAACCCCATAGAGAATCTATGGGGCATTGCCAAGAGAAAGATGAGAGACATGAGACCGAATAATGCAGAAGAGCTGAAGGCCGCTATTGAAGCACCCTGGTGTTCCATAACACCTCAGCAGTACCACAGTCTGATAGCTTCCATACCACGCCGCATTGAGGCGGTAATTGCTGCAAAAGGGGCCAAAACCAAGTACTGAGTACATATGCATGCTTATACTTTTCAGAGGTCCGATATTGTTCTATGTAAAATCCTTGTTTTATTGATTGCATGTAATATTCTAATTTTCTGAGATTGTGGATTTGGGGTTTTCATGAGCTGTAAGCCACAATCATCACAATTATGACACATCACGACTTGAACTATCTTGCTTTGCATGTAATGAGTCTATCTCATATATTAGGTTCACCTTTTACATTGCATTCCTGAAATAAATGAACTTTTGCACGACATTCTAATTTTTTGAGTTTCACCTGTATTACTCAGAAGTTTCTTTCTTAAGCAGAGTTTCATTTTATTTCAATCAATCTAATAAATAAAAATTTGACAGATATTTTGGAATGAATTTTGTTTTTCTGCTTAGTCTCTGCCTCAGTCCAAATGTGTGGACAATTGTCACCCTGGATTTGTGAAACGGGCTCGGAAAGAAGAACCAATTTGCTGCTATGATTGTATTCCTTGTCCGGAGGGGACCATCTCCACACAGGAAGGTATGTTATACCAGAGGAAAAGGCATTGGATTCAACGAGAGCATTTCATCAAAGTTCATGTTAAAAGATACGTGTAAACTTGACTATTTTATTCTTCATTGCTATTTTCCTCATGTCCAATTTATTCCATAATGGGAGGAATAAGATCTTGAAGAATAAGGCAGGAAGGGATGGAAGAACATAGTGGAATAGGCAAGATGAGTTGTGCTAAAGGAAGCATCTTTTCTACTTGTCAGCTTGAAAGTTTATTTCCATGTTTACCATCTAAATCCTTTGAAACTTGAGGAATGGTTTCAGGTCAATGTGTTTTGCTCATCCAAACCAATTTTATCTTACAGGCCAAAAGATATATCAGTCAGTCAATATTTATTAAGATCATAAGAGAAAGATCTACTTGGGAGAGTAGGAAGAGTGTTTGGGTTCAATGAACAAGAGGAAACAAAAGACTTAATATTGAAGTTTACAGAAAACCCACATACAGTGATCAATATTTAGATTTTGATTCTCACCTCTCACTGGAGCACAGCATGGGAGTTATCAGAATCCTACACCCCCAGGCCGAAGGTTTACCTACCAGCAAAGAGGGAAAAGAAAAAGAATTAAAGGACATCAAGGAAGCCCTCAGAATGTGTGGCTATCCCTTTGAGCGACTAAACTAGGTGCACAACCAGAAACTAAAACATTGCCACTATGTGGATCCTCAAAAGCTTGCCTTTTGTTTGTTTTTGTCGCACCTCCTGCCCTATTGAACACCCTCCCCATTGAAACCCAACAGGCCGCCCACCCTCCTAAAGCTCTGGAGGTTGTTCTTCCAGACATTGGGATGAAGTGAGGTCAATGCCAGATTACAACAATGTAGATTGCCTCAATGAAGGGTGATTGTGGCATCCATTATTTTGGGTTTTATTTATTTATTTATTGTGTATAAGATAATATATGACTATATATTTCAGTTTACCAATTACTATGGCTTTCCTGTCTCTCAGTATCAGCTGTCATCCAAAGAAGATCTTTCTTATAAGGTGAAATGAGAAACTATAAAAATAATATTGCTTACTCTCTTCTCAGATACTGAAAAATGCACCAAGTGCCCAGACGATAAATATCCAACTGGTGACAGAGTCCAATGTATCCCCAAAAGAATAACCTTCCTGTCCTATGAAGAACATCTGGGCATCATCCTGGTCTTCTTTGCTGTACTCTTGTTTCTAACAACAGGCTTTGTTTTAGTCATATTCCTTAAATACATAGAAACTCCCATTGTCAAAGCCAACAACCGTGACCTCTGCTACGTCCTCTTGGTCTCCCTCTTTCTTTGCTTCTTGTCCTCCTTTTACTTCATTGGCCGACCAAGGAAAGCCACCTGCCTTTTCCGACAAACAGTGTTCAGCATCGTCTTCTCAGTAGCTGTGTCTTGTGTTTTAGCCAAAACAATCACGGTAGTACTGGCCTTCCTGGCCACGAAACCAGGGAACAGGGTGAGGAGATGGTTGGGGAAGAGCTTGGCCAACTCCATCATCCTTTCTGGTTGTGCTGGAAAAATTGTACTTTGTGCAATCTGGCTGGGAGTTTCTCCTCCATTTCCTGATTCTGACCTGCACTCCCAATCAGGAGTGATCATCCTTCAATGTAATGAAGGCTCTGTCACCATGTTTTATATTGTTCTCAGCTACATGGGTTTCCTTGCTGCTATTTGCTTCACGGTGGCTTTCCTGGCCAGGAACCTTCCTGGTGCGTTCAATGAAGCCAAATTGATCACCTTCAGCATGTTGGTCTTCTGCAGTGTCTGGATCTCCTTCCTGCCCACCTACTTGAGCACCAAAGGGAAATACATGGTGGCCGTGCAGGTCTTCTCCATCTTGGCTTCTGGTGCTGGCCTGCTGGCCTGCATCTTCTTCCCCAAGTGCTACATTATCATTCTGAGACCAGATCTAAATACTAAGGAACATTTAATGATAAAAGTTGGTATCTGATCGTGAAGTAGTTTCTTAGGCTCATAAGACTTAATTATTTAGTGCAAATGCACTCTTTTTGAACCGGTAATAACACCAGTTGAATCCCACCCATGTACATATACATATGCGATGACCTGGAGCATGGTACAGAGATCACACAGGCAGCTGGCAGTTCAGACTGCCCCATTATTGTTCCAAATTTCCCCAAACGCTCCCATATTTCTGGCAAGTCTCAGAGCAAAGTGATCACACATATGCACACACACATACCTCAAGCAGCCTCTCGCTGCAAATAGTGCAGCCCAATGCTGTGAGCACCATGGCTGCAAAGCAAGAAATCCAGCAGGGCAAGTCAAGGAGTCCGGGAAGCAAGGGAGCAAGGCAAGTAATCCAGAAATCCAAAAAGAATACAAGGAATCCAGGAAAGTTCAAATATCAACACTCAACACTCCAGGAATTCATCATTTGTTCCCCAAAAATGTCCCTCCTCACAATGTCTCTTTAAGTCTCAGTCCCCAGGTGTGCCTTGTGAAGAGTTGCAGGGCACTCAATATCAACTCATAAAATATTTCTATGGTCTTTTTAGAGTTTCCAACAGAAAGGGAGGGGGAGCAGCTTGCATTCCATAAATGTTTTCAAAGATAGTTTCTAGGTGACCAAAGTTTCTGCCACGCAAAATTCTAACTGTAGAGTGTCAGGGCTCCCACAACTTCTCCCTTATTCAAATCAAAAGTCTCTAACCACATCTCAGAAAAAGTAAATTGGTGAGAGCACTTAAGAACGTAAGGCAACGAACTTCCGGTTTGCAAGGTTTCGGCGGCGGCAGGGATTCGCGACACCGCGCGATCCCTGCTGCGTTCGCCGCCAAGGTTCCCCCAATCCATTTGGATCTGGGTGATATAGCTGCCCCGTAGAGGCAGCTGAAGACAGGGGGGATTCTGAAAGGGGTTTGGGGGTGTCGCAGACCCCCTCCCCAGCCGGCTAAACCCCCTTTTCCCGAGGCGGAGGAACGGCAGTCAGCAATGGCCGCCACAAAGAAATCTGCAGCCGGACAAGCAGGTGCAGGAGGGAGAAAGTCGGAAGAATAGTGAAAGTTGCTTCTAACCGGGACAAGACAAGAGAAAGTGACCTGGAATCTTGAAGGCTGCTAAGTATGCATTGTCTCTAGTGAGAGTTACAAGCTGCGAATATTTTAAAAGGGAAAGTTTTTTCTTTGTTCCACTCTCCTTCCTAAAGTGACAGCGGAGGGAAAAAATCCTTTTGGCTGTGAGTGGGAAGGGAGAGGGGAAAAAATTGGAGCAAAATTTGAAAATAAGGAGAAGATTGCCTAGAATTTTAAAGAGTTACTAAACATCAATAAGACTTCCAAAAAATATATTTGAAAGGGAACTTTGTGATTAAACTTTAACTCCAGAAAGAGAAAGTGAAGAAGAAGAAGAAGAAGGTATTTAAAAGAAACAGCCTGTTTCGATTGTTTGGTGACTTTGGAACTTTTGAGAATTATTTCTGATTAAAACATCTGGGTGGTTGTCTGGAAAAACTTTTTCTCTACACAATGGCATCACTTGTGGATGGATTGAAACTTGTATATCAAAAATATGAAAAAGAAAAACAAGAAGGGAAAGATGGTCTTGGCACTATTTTTCAATTTTTAGAAATCGCGGTTTATACTTATGTGAAGCAGAATGAACAACAGGATGAAGGGGACAAAGAAGAAGCCATCTTTGATGAACAAATGACTTTGGTTGGAGAAGGGAAAAAGAAAGAGAAAAAGGAAAAGAGGACTCTAAGATCTGGAAAAACAACCCAAAAAGAGAAGAATAAGGTGAAAAAGGGACATTATGTTAGGAAACAACAGAAAGGGGGAAAACAGAATAAAAGGGAGGTGGAGAGACAAGGGGTTAAAGAGGACAAGGAGAAGAAGAAGCAAGGGAGAAAGGAAGGGATGAGAAGCCCTAATGGTGGGGAGCAAGATGTTAAGAAGCAAAAGTTTTTTTAGAGATAATGGATAAACTTTATTGATAAAGGGATTCTAGAAAGGTACATAAGACTGTATTTTTATATTTGTATTTAGAAATAACCATAGAAAATTGGAAATAATATGTAATTTAAAATGTGATAAAATATTTAATATAAACTAGTGAAATTTTTGTTAAGAAAAAAGGAGTACTGCAATGAAATATGATTTAAGATTGTGATCTGGGGGGGGGGTAATAATTTTTGGAAAGCATAACTGTTCCCACAAAGGCATGATATTTAATTGAAATGGATAAAATGTTTAAGATATAAATGATTGTTAATATTAATGATCAGACTATGGTATATTAGCGAAATTTTTTGTGAAATGAGAGATTTGAAGTAGAAGGAGGAACATCGTAATGAAATAATGAGCTATAATATGTGATGTGGGGGGGGAATAACTATGGAAAATAGGGCTCCCATAAAAGTATGTGATTTAATTGAAAAGTAATGTGTTAAACGTTCAAGATATAAATGAATATCAATACTAATGAATAGATTTGTATCATTTTCGATAACATAGTATAATTTTAGAATGTACCAGACAGAATCCCAATGTAAGTTATGTGTTTTATATTAAGTATTATAAATATAGGGGAGAGAGATAAAGGCATCATACTCCATATAGTGTACAGGAGAAGTTTTTCTTCTTTTTTAAAGAAGAAAAATAAATGGATGGATGGAAATAGAACAGACAAAGAATAATAAATATTATGATCTGAATTGAGAGGAGATAAATAAAATAAAATTGAGAAAATTTAAAGGAGAGGAGAAGTTATATAGAAAATTGAAAATGTTAATAAGATATGAAATGGTATATAAAAGGAATATGAATTTGAATTTGTGTCTGTACCAAGAGTTATAACCTGGGACTAAGCAACTTTCAGAAAAGAGATTTTTTATGCTTTTATGTTTTGTGTTTGTGTGTATTTATGTATTGTATGTCTTGAATAAAACTTGTTTTAAAAAAAAAGAAAAGAAAAAGTAAATTGGTTTATTAGAAATTGCCATGTTGGCGTGTGGATGGGTGCAGCTGATACTAAATTACAACAAACATTTCCCCCATGACCCTGGTCTTTCCCCCACCCCATGGATGTGACTTCTCCAATGGGATACATCCATCTCCAAAAGTCATCCATCATGCTCTCCAATAACCTTTTTATGCTTCGACAACTTTGGGCTGCCGAGGTGGTTATCTAGGCATTTCAAGGATGCCTTGTTGTTCCACACTCCCTTTTTCTGGCAGCTAAAAAGACCAAAGGAGTATCTTTTTAGTTGACATTCAGCTCCCCTCACTTCCTGAAGGTGACCTGTACAACACAAAAAGAAACCAAATTTATTACAGGTATAGAACTTAGGGTTGCAAACCTCCCCCAGGTTTGGTTGGGTTTTCTGGATGGAACCTCGTCACAAGGCAATCAGCTTGGATGTTCCTACTCTACCCAGGATGTCTCTGATAAAGGGTAGCCCTTCCACTTGATTAGATATTGGAGTTATCTCCTGTGCCACCTCGGATCGAGGAATCGCTGCACCTCATAATTAGTTTGGCCTCCTATGACACGGGGTCTGGGGGTTCACGAGGTGGTGGCCTCAGGGTTGATCCCACCATAGGTTTTAAGAGGCTACTATGGAATACCAGGTGTATTTTCCCTATCAGTCGGGGCAACTTCAGTTGCACCATGACTGGGTTGATGACGTTTACTCTGGGAAAGGTCTCATGAATGTTGTTGGCCCAAACTTCTTACTAGGGAGCCTTAACCTCAAGTACTTGGTGGCTAGGTAGACTTTCTCCCCCACCTGGAATGGCCTTTGCGGGAGCCAGTGTTTGTGTGCCTGTTTTTTATAGCTTTGTGGCGCTTTTGCCAGTGCCTTTTTTACATTTCCCCAAGTTGTTTTCAGCGTTGACATCCAATAGGTCAGGCTGACTGTGGAGGGGGGATCCATGGATACTCAGGCATTGGGATGAAGTCCATGCCCCTCATTACTCTGAAGGGGGTTAGTCCCGTGCTACTGTGAACAGCATTATTATATGCAACCTCCATGAAAGTCAGGAGGTCCACCCAATTGGACTGCTGATAATTCACATAGCACCTCAGGTACTGCTCTACCATGGTGTTCAGTCTCTCTGCCCCCCCCCCCATTGCTGCTCGGATGAAAGGCTGAGCTAAGGCTCTGGGATGACACAATAGACCGCAGGAACTCCCTCCAGAACTCATGTATGAACTGGACCCCTCTGCCTGAGATAATTCGTCGTGGTACTGCATGCAGGCGGTAGATGTTCTTCAGGAACAGCTTGGCTAACTGGTGGGCTGAAGGGAGTCT
Organism: Notechis scutatus; assembly: GCF_049901735.1. Lineage (NCBI taxonomy): Eukaryota > Metazoa > Chordata > Lepidosauria > Squamata > Elapidae > Notechis > Notechis scutatus. Next base: position 298,581 of record NW_028263151.1, read on the forward strand.
GCTGCAAGGTATGTCAGGATTCCAGCAATTGCCCTAATTAAATCATGATACTCGAGCCAAACTTCAAAAAACTTCAAAGAATTTATTAGAGGCGACATACTGGCACTGCCCTGTATGAAGCCAACTCTGGCATAGGTACTTTACAGTCACCTGTGATCCTGTTTCCCTCCTCCCCCTGGGTTGTCTCATAAACCAGATTCTCCAACTGAGCACATTCAGGGGCTGGATGTCATCATTCACGTCCTCCAATTAAATATATTCATGGGTAAAAGTTCTGGTGTTTTAGTTACAATCTTTTAAAGATAAGAGTTGGAATGTACTTTTGCTTTCAAAGTGCGGCACTGCTCTTCCAGATTTCCTTCCTCCCCACTCCATTTTTTATGGCAACTACTAAAACAGGCATAGGAATGTTTTACGAGTTGACACCTAAGGTGGTACCAAACTCTACAGTTCTGGATGACTTTCCCCAGGAATGTTTGGAGACAAGAGAGTACATTGAAGGACAACACACAATTTCCTGGGTATCGAACTATCTTCTTTCAGCATCACTTTCTAGACCTGTCCAGAAAGGAAGGACCACAACCACTTCAGACCAGTGCCCTCTAGGGATATATCTGTGATTTTTCACTAACATGCTCTTCTCCAGCTTCTCCCCTGCACACGCTGCAAATGGAGGCCCAGAAGTAGTTCAGGGTCCCCAGAGGAGATATTGCTTCTTACAGTAATTATTAAAATCCTGGTCTGTGAGATCTCTCCTGATATTTCTCCAGTGATTGCCTTTGATGTAAACATCAGACTGAAGAAACTCAAAATGGATCTTGCATCAGAAAAGGATAAATGTTTCAGGTCTCACTCTATGTGGCACAAATTTGGGGACATTCAGTGACTGTGCTCCTTGAAATGTATCATTTTCCTCCTTTCCAATTAATGTTCTGTCGATCTCTCTCTCAGTCAAGAAAGTCACTATCATTTCAATCTTGTGAGAGTGCTTTGAATTCTTCAAACTCTTGTTCTTCCTCAGAAACAGGAAGGGGATTGATTCAGCCCCATGAATTATGGACCTCCTCCTCCTTCTTCTGCTGCTGTTGCTGATATCCCAGCCAGTCTCTGGCAAGCTGAGAATGAAGTGCCTGCTGAGTTTGGAAGAGCAAGAGGGAAAAAAACTACGGAGCTATTACAGGCCAGGAGACCACCTCATTAGTATAGTCTCCATTGCCACAATAATACCCAATATAATTCTGTCTTTCAACACAGCTCCTTATACTCAGTCTCCCTCGTAAGTCATTCAGTGTGATGGAGTAGCACTTCCTCCATTTGCAGTCTTCTTTTCTTTCAGTTACTCCTATAATGCAGGACTTGTCTAATTTCTTGAATCATTTGGATTTCCATGGCTTCTCTCTTACGTCTTATTTTAAGAGACCCAAATCCAAAGATGGAGCAACCCCGCTCCCTGAAGTCCAAATTATTTTCCCATCTCGTACAATCCTGAGTTAATCACAACTAGCTTATTGAAAAGTTTGTAGTTGCCTCTGCCCAACCCATTCCTCCATTTGTTGATATTCAGTTCCCGATCCTAGTAGGAAGAGAGAATGAATTGCTTTTCTGGGTCTCTTATGAAAAGATTCTGTAACATCTTTGTTCCCTAGGCCACCCCTCTGGAAAACTTGCAAGGATCATTTTTCTCGCCATGTACATGTATACATCTGAACTAGACTCTGTTGTTTCTCTGTGTCATATAATGTATGTGGGTATACCCATAATTTTGTATTCATGTATTCTGTCATGGTTATGTAGTGTATATTGGCGATCCTTTAAAAGCTATATGCAATGAAATTTCATTTTATTATATGCAGATTAGTGCACATTCAAAGTGACAAATATTCTAAGTTCTAAGTCCTCTTTGCTGATGATTCTATTGAATGATTTTGAATAGCAATAGCATTTAGACTTATATACCACTTCACAGTGCTTTATAGCGCTCTCTAAGTGGTTTACACGGTTAGCATATTGCCCCCAACAATCTGGGTCCTCATCTTGTGGAGAGAAAGAGGAACAAATGAAAATTTATTTTGTAGTTCCGGTTAGAGATGATGTTATCATGAACCTTTTTTACAGTAGTCCATCTACTGCCCCAGGAATGATCCTACAGTTTATTTTTGCCATTCAACAAGTCAACAAGAATTCTCAGCTACTGTACAATCTCACACTTGGCTACAACATGTAAAAATGCAAGTAGATAAATAGGGATCACATTGGTGGGAACATAAGTGTTCCATGCACTTTAGTATTTAGACATGCCAGCCACATGACCATGGAGATGTCTTCAGACAAACCTGGCTCTTCAGCTTTCTAATGGAGATGAGCACCACCCCCTAGAGGCAAAAATGACTAGCACGTATGTGCGAGGGGAACCTTTAGAGATAGAAGACATAAATGTCTATTGTCTGAATGTCAATTTTAATAGAACAGAGAAAGGACAGTATCTTAGACACCATATTAGGCCAATGATTATATTCAATCTAGCTAATATTCTGCATTTTGTATTCTTGATATGGCTTAAGGGTTAATAACAACAAACTATTCTAAGGTGTTCATTCGAACCACACTGGATGTATTAAACGCTTACATTTTGGACTTGATCTGATCTAAATATAATACACCATTCTTCCTTGTTTCTTCAGATCAGTTTTCGAATTGTTTCAGAGGCTCTGAGCGATAAAAGTCAAATTCCATTTTTCCATCAGATGCTCCCCAAAAATGGGATCCAGTATCCAGGAATTGTCCAACTCCTCCTCCATTTTAGATGGACTTTGATTGGTCTCTTTTCAACAGACACAGAGGAGGGAGAGAATTTCACGAGAACTTTCACTCCAATGCTTGTCAGAAATGGAATCTGTGTCGTTATCTCACAGCAATTCCCAATTTATTTATTTATTTATTTATTTGATTTGCCAATTGTTTACAAGATAATAAGTATAAGTGTATACATAGTTGTGAATACATGAAATGGGTACATATAAGAAAAATAAAAGAAGAATAAGAGAAACAATAGGACAGGGACGGTAGGCACGTTGGTGCGCTTATGCACGCCCCTACAGACCTCTAAGGAAAGGGTGAGGTCAATAGTAGACAGTCTAAGGTTAAAGTTTTTGGGGTTTGGACTAGACCTACATGACTAGACCTACAGAACATCTCAGGGATGCCATCTCTAAATGGAGGAAAGTCAATGTCTTTGTTCACTTCATAGAATTTGTTTCCCTTGAAGATAGAATTCTACACATCCACTTAACAATTAAAGGTTTGTCAGGACCCATTGAAGGGAAAGTCTGGATCAACACAACGGTCGAGAGGTTGACAATAGAATGGGATACACTTTGCAAATATATCCATAGCATTTGGACCTTTGCTTTTCAGGAAAAAAAACGGCCAAATCATGATGCCTTTCAACCCAGTCTTTTTAAGGATTCCAAATTTGAAGATCAGTCTTTTCGCTGTTCTTTTTCAAAGCATGTCCTTTCTTTTCAAGGGCCGGAGACGATGCACCCAGATAGCATCACTGGACATGCAAGAGAAAAAGGACAGAATTCAGATAAAAAATGAGCACCGGTTTTACAGTGTTTTTAAGACTTTGGCCCATGTCTTGAATGTTGCATATTCCTCAATATCTAGGAGGAGAAAAATGGAAAAGAAAGAGAGACTAGAGGCAGCAAAGCTAGAACCATGGCAGGTATGCGGTCCTGACAAGGATCCATCAAACCTAGTTCCTATTTAGAAAAAATAATCCAATGCTGATGTAGGGGAACCATTTCAACTTACTTGTTCTTCCAAACACCAATAGGTTTGGTCAAGCTGAGGCCAGATTTAGCTCACAAGATCATAGTCCAAAGAGCTGGCACCGTGAAAATTACATTTGGATATTAAACACTGCTATTATAAAAGAATATAAAATGTATACATTGTAAATAAATTCCTGTATTTATAGGTTTGTAATTAGCATGATAGAACTTTACATTAATAAATTTCAACGAAACCTGGGAACATTTAGCCCAACCCCTCCTAACTGCAGGAATCCAATTAAAGCTTTTCAGACTGATGGCTGCTCAGTCTTTGCATTTAGCCGTGGTGGCACAAAGGTTAGAGTGCAAGAATTGCTGGCTGACTGACTGCTCAGTGCCAGGAGTTTGATCTTAACCAACTCAAGGTTGACTCAGCCTTGCATCCTTCCAAGGTTGGTAAATGGGTACCCAGATTGTTGGGGCAATATGCTGATTCTATAAACCACTTAAAGAGGGTTTTCAAAGCACTGTGAAGTGGTATATAAGTCTAAGTGCTATTGCTATTTAGGCAAATAATGAAGGGGGAGGGATTGAACATCTCTTGTTCACTGGCTCAGCTTTAATCCTCCTTTTAGGATGTTTCAAGTTGCTTTCAAAATCCCTGGATGTTTCAATTCTAGTTCCATCCCTTTCTGGAGAAGAATGAGTTTTACAATTTTTCTTGGGAAAAATTGTACTGGGACCAACATGGAAATCTAGCAGCAGATCTGAATATCATAAGTTGGTTGTTTTTCCCCAAGGAGGATCCCATCAAAGAACAAGTGGGGAGTTTTGAAAGACAGAGGCTTATTATCAACCAAGATGCTCTTTCATGGCTAAAGTTGCTCAACAAGGTGATTGAAAATATTGGCAACTTTTCTCTGTCTGTATGGTTGGTGTTTGTGTCCCCTGAAAGAGCAGGCTCAGATAATTTTAAGAACCCATATCTGACCAGAGTTATCTATGCCCCACTGGGATAGGCCTCCTGCTGCTAAAAAGGTGATCTCAGGTGCTCTGGCAAAAAGGAACCTCAATGAGTTGTCTGATGTGAGATAATGCCTTAATCTAGAAAAATGGACTGAAAATGACTTTGATACCCCCTCCTTCTTGAAACTTGAAATAATGATGGCCAATTTATAATGAAATGTTACTTAGATTTAGCCGTTGGCTTGTGAGCCATGTAAAAACCTCTTGAATGAAATTGTTTGTCTTGAATGTCAGCTACCATAAGTCTCCCTTTGAAACAAAGAATTCTCCAAATTTTAGTAATAATAAAAATGTGGGTCTGTATCTTCATGTCATCCAACTGTAGTTCTAATTTTGGGAAACAGTAGAGGACAGGTGGTTCTGGAATGCTATGGTTCTTGGGCGCTCAAGGAGTTTACACAACTAGCAACTAACAACAAAACTGTAATTCTTCAATGGAAAAGACCTTGTCTTGGGCCTTAGAAATATACCTTTCCCACACAGGGCTCCTACTCATGTCCCATGTGCTGCAACAAAAGATGCCTGATTTATTCTTTTTGAGTGACATGTTCTCATGATTTCATCTCTACTCACCCTCACTGTAGTTCTACAAATTAGCCAATTAGTTGGGACTCAGGAGCCAGAGAATAGATGGAGCCAGAGCCAGTCAGAGGTGGTATTTCCCAGTTCTCTGAACTACTCAAAATTTCCTCTACTGGCTCTAGACTAGAGAACTGGTCGGAACCTGCTGAATACCACCTCTGATGTACTGTATGTCCATTTAAATGAGGTCTGATGAAAGCAGAGCCCTTAAATTTAAAATGTTTATGAGGAAATAATCATAAGCATAAGACATCCTATCCTATCTGGACCTGGGGACCAAAATGGTTTATCTTTTCAATCCCCTCTTCCTCCTTCCCCTCTTGCCTCTTCAGTGGAGCTTATGACCATCTGGATGTCCATGTTCCTTTTTCCAGGAAATCCACTGCAGTATCTTTTTTCTTTCTTCCCAACTAAAACCAACCACTGCTTTTCACATTTAAACTTTATTTCCAAACTTTACCTCTAGTTATTCCATTCACAGACTTTTTCTATCCTATCCAATCTATCTGCCTCCCCCCCTCTCTCTCTCATTTATATTAGAGTGAAAGCAAGTATCCCTGAACCTGAGGAGTGTATGATGTCCCCAAGGCTCTATTCTGATATACACCAATTGAATTGCTGTTTTTTTTTTTGACAACTCCCAACCACTGCCCTCATTGGCAGTCAGGTCAGGTCAGGTCAGGTCTTGTGAAAGCACAGCTGCTCTTCATGGGAAAAATTGAGTGTCAGCTTGGAAGCCATATTTCTTTGAGGCTTCTGGCTGCCACATTCAGTGCCTGGGTGTTTGGGAGGGGGTTATAAGAAGTGGTGGAAGATTAGCCACAACAACATTCCTTTCTCAGAAAGTCAAGGACATCTTACTCTGCACCTGGATGGGAGTGCCTGGGGATAGTCTCCAGTTGGAACGAAGTAATGATTGGACCATGTGATGGACTGTTGGATGCAGGGATTGGATTTTGGATTCCTCAACCCAATGGCTAGCTAATATCAGTGGAAGAGCAGCTAGGCTAACAAGCCCATCTGCCACAGATGCACACAAACACATCCAGCCCCCACATTGCCCTTGACATGTCTTCTATTTTTGCTTAGTCCCTCCCTGAATCTAAATGTGTGGAGAGCTGCCATCTTGGTTTCTTCATGATGCCTCAGGAAGGGGAGCCTCCTTGCTGCTATGACTGTCTTCCTTGCGGGGAAGGGACCATCTCCACTCAGGAAGGTGAGTGGCTTTGAAGGAGAAGTCCCCATAGTGGGAGGGGTCAGAGATTCTGAATCCTCAATTTTGGTGTTTCTTTGTCATCTTCCTTGCAGCAGTTTGATCCTACCTGTTCCACTACCAGTTCACACAGTTTACCACACAACAGCTGAAGTCTGCAACACCAATCAATTGAGATGATAAAGAAGAGAAAAGGACAGAGGCGGGTGGGAGGGCCGATCCTGCACTTTTCTTTTCTTTCTCCTCTCAGCTAATCATTGAAAGCTTTTCCCCCCTCCTCTCAGCTGATTGTCAGAGGCTTTTTTTTTACTACTGGTTCTGCTAACCGGTCTGAATTGGTAGCATATCAACACGGCTTCCTTGCCTTAAGATCCAGAGTTGCAAGAAACCATCTGAGAGAAAGATGGCTCATCAGTCAAATCCACTTTTGCCTCTGATCATCTCTGCAAAATTTTTCTGAGGATTAATAAGGAACTTTTTTAAAAAAAGGATTTATCTTTGTATATTCCATGCTGACTTTCTTTCTACAATTGTTCCATAAATTGAAAAGAGCATATTAAGAGAAAAGTGTCGAAAATACAGTCACACGAAGGGTGAGCTGATAGGGTTCGCAGGGGTTTGGGAGAGCCCCTAGCTAAGATTCTATGCAGTTTGTAGAACTCCCAAATCCTACTCCTGGCTGGCCCCACCCATGCCACTCCTCCTAGGAGTCCCCACATAGCCCATTTTGGATGTAGGTAGGTGCAGGGTGCATGCAGAGGCCCAGGGAGGGCAAAAATGGGTCTTCCAGAAATTCAGCAAGGCCATAAATAGGCTTATTTCTAGCTTCCAGAGAGTCTCCAGAGCCCAGAGAGGCCGTTTTCACCCTCCTGAAGGCTCGAGGAAAGCCTCCAGAGCCAGGGGAGGGCAAAAATGCCCCTTGCTGTGGTGCATGAGGCCAATAAGGCCATGCCTACCATGACCACACCCACCCACAACCGGCAGAGAACCCATTGCTAAAAGTTTTGGATCCCACCCCTGAGTCACACAAAAGAGAATGTTTTCAAGTACATATCCTAGACATTTTCAGATAAAAGGTGTAAATGACATTGATTGGTGGGAAAAATATAAACAAACAACAAAATCAAAATTGAGGAAATAGACCAATCTGAGAGATGATGTCTTTATGGAAGATAAGGGTGACCGAAGGAGAAAAAAAAAAGCCAACATTGCAAAACATAGATAAACCATGGTTCTCTCGTCTCTCTTATTTGCAGATGTGGAAAAATGCACCAAATGCCCAGAGGATAAGCATCCAAATGAAAAACGAGATCAGTGTATCCCCAAGATCACAACCTTCCTAACTTACAAAGAGCTTCTGGGGAACATCTTGGCTTCCTTTGCCCTGATCTTGTCCTTAACCACCGTGCTTGTCTTAGCAATCTTCATTAGATACTTGGAAACTCCAATAGTCAAGGCCAACAACAGGGACCTCTCTTACATCCTCATTTCGCTATTGTTCTCCTTTCTGACTTGCTTTCTCTTCGTTGGCCAGCCAAGGAAACCCACTTGTCTTCTCCGTCAAACCGTTTTCAGCATTGTCTTCTCAACAGCTGTCTCTTCAGTCTTAGCCAAGACAATCACAGTAGTGTTGGCCTTCCTGGCCACAAAGCCAGGCAGCAACATGAGAAGGTGGCTGGGGAAGATTCTGGCCAACTCCCTGGTCCTTTCTTGTTCTGGGATTCAAATGCTCATTTGCTGTATCTGGTTAGGAGTCTCTCCTCCATTACCTGACTCTGACTTCCATTTCCAGCCTCGAGAAATCATCCTGCAATGCAAGGAAGGGTCTGTTGCCCTGTTCTATGGATCCCTGGGCTATATGGGCATCCTGGCTGCCATCTGCTTCACAGTGGCTTTCCTGGCCAGGAATCTGCCTGGAGCCTTCAATGAAGCCAAGCTAATCACCTTCAGCATGCTGGTCTTCTGCAGTGTCTGGATCTCTTTTGTACCCACCTACCTGAGCACCAAGGGGAAATACATGGTGGCTGTGCAGGTCTTCTCCATCTTGGCCTCCAGCACTGGGCTTTTGGGCTGCATCTTCATCCCCAAGTGCTATATTATTATCCTGAGGCCAGATCTTAACACAAAGGAGCAGCTTGTATTAAAAGTAAAATAAGAATTACACTGTTTTATAAATACCTTTGGTTTTGATTTCTCATTCCCAAGAATTATGTTTACACACATTGTAAGCAATATCACTTTCGGATTATACGTGAATATAGTTTAAAGAGTATTAGAGTGATAAATGCAATAGAGTGTTATGGTACAACTATGAAAATAATAGTTATAATTATGAGAGACAATACTATTTATTTAAAAGAGACTATACTGTATGACTATGAGAATAATAGTTACAATCAAGGTGTATACTATGATGTATATTTAAAAAGGACTTGATATAGCCAGTACACTGCTGTTGCAAAATGGGAAATGTGATGAATAATAATGAAAAATGTACAATAAAAAATTAATAAATAAAAAGGAACTTGACACCCAAATATGCCAAGTAACAAGTTTGAAGAACTGAGCTTATAACTGTTTACTATGAGTGCACTGTTTACTATTTTGTACCCACCTACCTGAGCACCAAGGGGAAATACATGGTGGCTGTGCAGATGTTCTCCATCTTGGCCTCCAGTGCTGGGCTGTTGGGCTGCATCTTCATCCCCAAGTGCTATAGTATTATCCTAAGGCCAGATCTTAACACAAAGGAGCAGCTTGTATTAAAAGTAAAATAACCTGTGTGTGTGTACATTAGGATTCCTCATCACAAAACAATTTATTTTGGTATTTCATATTTTAAGAAATTCCACCTGCAACCTTTTTCTTATTACCCCAGGAATAAATTATGGAATTGTGATAAAATTGCAGCAGAGGCTGAAAAATTCCTTTTTAAAATGATTTTTTTAAAACAAAAAAGTAGACCTCAAAATCTATTACACTGTTTTAAAAATACCTTTGGTTTTGATTTCACATTCCCAAGAATTATGCTTACACACAATGTAACCAATATCATGATAAGACTATACATGAATATACACTGCTCAAAAAAATAAAGGGAACACAAAAATAAGACATCCTAGATCTGAATGAATGAAATATTCTTATTAAATACTTTGTTCATTACATAGTTGAATGTGCTGACAACAAAATCACACAAAAATTATCAATGGAAATCAAATTTAGCAACCCATGGAGGTCTGGATTTAGAGTTACACACAAAATTAAAGTGGAAAAAAACACTACAGGCTGATCCAACTTTGATGTAATGTCCTTAAAGCAAGTCAAAATGAGGCTCAGTAGTGTGTGTGGCCTCCACGTGCCTGTATGACCTCCCTACAATGCCTGGGCATGTTCCTGATGTGGTGGTGGATGGTCTCCTGAGGGATCTCCTCCCACACCTGGATGAAAGCATCCCCCAACTCCTGGACAGTCTGTGGTGCAACATGGCATTGGTGGATGGAGCGAGTCATGATGTCCCAGATGTGCTCAATTGGATTCAGGTCTGGGGAATGGGCGGACCAGTCCATAGCATCAATGCCTTCATTTTGCAGGAACTGCTGACACACTCCAGCCACACGAGGTCTGGCATTGTCATGCATTAGGGGAACCCAGGGCCAACCGCATCAGCATATGGTCTCACAAGGGCTCTGAGGATCTCATCTCGGTACCTAATGGCAGTCAGGCTACCTCTGGTGAGCACATGGAGGGCTGTGTGGCCCCCTAAAGAAATGCCACCCCACACCATTACTGACCCACTGCCAAACCGGTCGTGCTGGAGGATGATGGAGGCAGCAGAACATTCTCCACAGCGTCTCCAGACCCTGTCACATCTGTCACATGTGCTCAGTGTGAACCTGCTTTCATCTGTGAAGAGCACAGGGCACCAGTGGCAAATTTGCCAATCTTGGTGTTCTCTGGCAAATGCCAAACATCCTGCATGGTGTTGGGCTGTAAGCACAACCCCCACATGTGGACATCGGGCCTTCATACCACCCTCATGGGGTCTGTTTCTGACCGTTTGAGCAGCCACATGCACATTTGTGGCCTGCTGGAGGTCATTTTGCAGGGCTCTGTCAGTGCTCCTCCTGTCCCTCCTTGCACAAAGGTGGAGGTAGTGGTCCTGATGCTGGGTTGTTGCCCTCAATTGGCCTCCTCCACATCTCCTGATGTACTGGCCTGTCTCCTGGTAGTGCCTCCATGCTCTGGACACTACGCTGACAGACACAGCAAACCTTCTTGCCACAGCTCGCATTGATGTGCCATCCTGGATGAGCTGCACTACCTGAGCCACTTGTGTGGGTTGTAGACTCCGTCTCATGCTACCACTAGTGTGAAAGCACCACCAGCATTCAAAAGTGACCAAACCATCAGCCAGAAAGCATAGGAACTGAGAAGTGGTCTGTGGTCACCACCTGCAGAACCACTCCTTTATTGAGGATGTCTTGCTAACTGCCTATGCTTTCCACCTGTTGTCTATTCCATTTGCACAACAGCACGTGAAATTGATTGTCAATCAGTGTTGCTACCTAAGTGGACAGTTTGATTTCACAGAAGTGTGATTGACTTGGAGTTAAATTGTGTTGTTTAAGTGTTCCCTTTATTTTTTTGAGCAGTGTATAAAGAATCTTAGGGGTAACATAGTGTCAAGGAAAAAGATTATATCCATTTTTTAAATTATCTACATTAATACATTAAAGAAAAGACACAGACTGTAAATGAAAAAAAAATCTGTACATTTTGTAACTTTCTCTCTCTTTGCCCAAAAATGAAATACACAGGCTGTCACTATCTTGACTCTCTGTGATCCCAAAAATTATATTTCTAGAACAGATGAGAAATGAAATTCCATTTCCAGCATAAGGAATTTTAAAATCAGTTCTAAACCAATTTAGATTTAATATAGAGAGATTGTGTGTGTGTGTGTGTGTGTGTGTGTGTGTGTGTGTGTGTGTGTGTGTGTGTGTGTGTGTATATATATATATATATATATATATATATATATATATATATATATATATATATATATATAATATATATAATATATAATATAATATAATATAATATAATATAATATAATATAATATAATATAATATAATATAATATAATATAATATAATATAATATAATATAATATAATATAATATAATATAATATAATATAATATAATATAATATAATATATATTCTGTCTCACCTGTGGCCACGAGGTGAGCGTCCAAATGTCCAAAGGAAAAAACACGAACAGACAATATCAGGAACAACAGAGTTAACTTTCCTTTGGCTGAATTCATCGTTGGCAGTTTTCCCAGAAGCTGTCTGCAAATTCTTTTTTTTTTAAAAGTTTTTTTTTATTGATTTTAACAACAAACAAAAACACAAACAACATAAGACATGACATAAAAACATCATTATTCTTCATATATTTACAGACAGTGCATCGGTTGGTTTATCACTCCTTTTTGTGCATCTATTTCATAACCATCATAGTAGTTATATTACATAGTAACTCATATTATCAATCAACAATTGTATATCCTAATATTGTTATTAAACAATCATTTAACTGATTTTAGTAATTCATACTTAAACGAGATGACTATAATTTATTTAGCTTATCTTATTACAAATCATAAAATCATACCAAGTCTATCATAGTGAAATATTCTAAAAATGTTATCAAAGCCAAGAAAAAAAAAAAAAAAAAGAAATATATATATTCATTATTTCCTAAGTTTCTAAGTATTCTATTATTATATTGCTTTATCTAACCATTGGTAAAAAAGATCCCAAATTTCATAAAATTGTTTATCTTCTTGCTCTCTAATTTCAAATGTCAATCTACTCATTTCAGCACAGTTCAATATTTTCTTAATGATTTCTTCCTCTAATGGTATTTTCTCACTTTTCCAATTTTTAGCAAATACAATCCTAGCCGCTGTTAATACATTTACAATCAGGTACTTTAAATTTTTATTAAATGTATCAGGTAAGATTCCCAATAAAAAAATCTCTGGTTTCAAATCTATATGTTCCTTTGTCATTTTTTCCAACCAAATGCGAATTTTAGTCCAATATTTTTTTGCGTCCTCACAAGTCCACCACATGTGGTAATATGAGCCAGGAGTCTGATGACATTTCCAGCATTTTTCAGATTTGTTCTTGAACATTCTTGCTATTCTTGTCGGGGGAAAATGCCAAAAATGTAAAACATCTTATACAAGTTTTCTTTATATGCTACTGACATTGTCATTTTATAATTTTGAGACCACAATTTTTGCCATTTCTCCAAATCAATCCCATATCCAAAGTTTTTCCCCCAAGCAATCATTGTTTCTTTGACTTGTTCTTCCTCTAGTTTAATTTCCAACAAATGACTATATAGTTTTTTAATCACCTTTTCATCAGAACCTGTCAAAATCCTATCTAAGTCAGTCAATCTTTATATCTTGTTCTTCTAACTTTTGCATCGTTTTAAGTTCACCCTTTTCATCCAATATTTCCCCATATCTAACTGTTTGTTCCTTCTTATAAACTATAGGATAGGAAAAAGCTTCGATAGTTGATAACCAAACTGGTATTTTCAAATAACATTGTTTCTTAATTTTCTCCCAATTCAACCATAACGATTCCCGTATATAGTGCCTTCTAAAATAGCCCTGCGATTTAGTTCCTTTATACCACAAAAAAGCGTGCCAACCCAACAATAAGTCATATCCTTCCAATGTCAATAATCTAGTCTTTCTTAATGTTATCCATTCTTTAGCCCACATTAAGTTTGCAGCTTGATAATACAACTCCCAGTTAGGAAGGCCAAATCCTCCTCTAATTCTAGCATCCTGTAAAAGTTTTAATTTTATTCTCGCTTTCTTATCTTGCCATATGTATTTCAACACAATTTTATTTAATTCTTCAAAATAGTCCTTACTTAGCTTGATTGGTATTGTTTGAAACAAATATAAAATTCTAGGTAGAATATTCATTTTAATTGTTGAAATTCTACCTATCAAAGACAATTGTAGATTTTCCCACTTTTTCAAGTCGGATGCTATCTGCTGTTTAAGTTTGATATAGTTATTCTCTTTCAATGTAATACATCTTGAAGTCAAAATTATCCCCAAGTATTTAACTTTATTCGTAACTTGAATTTTCAATAGGTCTGCCAACTCTTCTCTTTGTCTCAATAACATGTTTTTTGTCAAAATCTTTGTTTTCTCTTTATTTATTTTCAAGCCAGCCATCTCACCATATGTCTCTATCTTTTCCAGTAATTTTAAAGCTGTCTCTAAAGGGTCTTCCAAAATAAAGACCAAGTCGTCTGCAAAGGCTTGCAACTTAAATTCCTCCTTTTTAACTTTCATTCCTTTTATGCTTGTGTCCTCTCTAATATTTCTGTTTAGCACTTCCAGAGTCAATACAAATAGCAGAGGGGATAATGGACATCCTTGTCTTGTGCCTTTTTTAATATTAATAGAATCTGTAAATTCTCCGTCTATCATCACTTTGGCTGTCTGCTTATAATGTATAGTTTCTATTGCTTGGATAAATTTTCTAGCAAAACCCATCTGTTCCAGTAATAATAACATAAATTTCCAATTCACGTTATCAAATGCTTTTTGGGCATCTAAGAATATCAAAGCCATTTGTTTTTCAGGATGTGCCTCATAGTATTCCAAAGTATCCAGAATTACTCTCATGTTGTCTTTAATTTGTCTCTTTGGTAAAAATCCATTTTGATCAGGATGAATAAAATTATTTAAGTATTTTTTAAGCCTTTCTGCCAAAACTGAAGCAAAGATTTTATAATCTGCATTTAATAAAGAAATGGGTCTATAGTTCTTAATTTGTAGTGGATCAGCCCCTTCTTTTGGGATGAGCGTAATATAAGCTTCTGACCATGTTTTAGGCATTTTCTTGTTTATCATAACTTCATTCATAATTTCTAACAATGAGATACTCAACGATTCTTGTAGTGTTTTGTAAAATTCTGCCGGAAAGCCATCTGGTCCTGGTGCTTTCCCGTTATTCTGCCTATTAAGTGCTTCAGTTAATTCCATCATTGTTATAGGATTTTCTAACATTTTCCCAGTTTCGTCCGGTATCTTGGGTAGATTGGCATTTTGTAGGTACTGTTTAATTTTCCCCTCATCAAGATCCTCCTGCTTATATAATTGTGCATAAAAGTCTCGAATAATTCTCTTTTTCTCCTTATTACCATAACAGACTTGGCCTTGTTCATCCATTAATTGTAGTATTTTCTTGGATTCTTTCTCTTTTCTCAATTTATATGCTAACCATCTACCTGGCCTATTTGCATCTTCAAAGTAGTTCTGTTTAGCACTTCTAATTTTTTGCGCCAGTTCTTCTTTCTCTGTTTGGTCCATTTTATGTTTAATTATGTCCATTTTAAATTTAATATCTTTTTTCTGCGGTATTCTCTGTAATTCTTTTTCCAATTTTTTATAATCCTCTTCTAAAATTTTAATCATTTGCCTCTTTCTAATATTCTTTTTCTTTGTATAATCCATTATCAATCCTCTTGCATAAGCCTTCATTGTGTCCCAAACATTT
The DNA here is from genome assembly GCF_049901735.1 of Notechis scutatus. Lineage (NCBI taxonomy): Eukaryota > Metazoa > Chordata > Lepidosauria > Squamata > Elapidae > Notechis > Notechis scutatus. The sequence continues at coordinate 313,787 of NW_028263151.1, forward strand.
TGCATTGAAGTATCTTCTTTTCTGTTCTCATTAAAGAAGAAGGCCAGTTCTTTTTCTATCCATTGTATAAAATCTTTTTCCTTTAAAATAGTATTATTTAATGTCCATCTAGATCTTCTTTTTTGTCCTTTCCATTTAATTGTCAATGGATTATGGTCTGCCCATGTACTTGTTTCGATGTTTATTTCTTGAATATTAGATAATAATTCTGTTGACGTCCAAATCATATCTATTCTGGACCATGATGAGTGTCTATTCGAATAAAAAGTGTATTGTTGAGTCTTAGTATTTCTTTCCCTCCATATATCTTTTAAATTTAGTTCCTCTATCATTTCGAAAAAAGATTTAGGGAGGGTCCTCCTATTTTGTCGTATTGTGTTTGCTGAATAGTCCAGTTCATTGTCTACAATTCCATTAAAATCTCCCATTATAAATAAATTAGCATAGTCCAATTCAATTATTTTCATATGTAATTTTTTGTAAAATCCATTTTGTTTATCATTCGGGGCATAGATTGCAACCAAGAGTATTTTTGTATTATTATCCACTATTTCAACCATTAGTACTCTTCCTTCTTCATCCTTATAGATCATTTTTGCTGGAATGGTTTCTTTAATATACAAAACCACGCCTCTTTTCTTACAATGTGTCAAAGAAGTAAACATTTTCCCTATCTTCGGTCGAACCAATAATTGTTGATGTTGTTCTTTAATATGTACTTCTTGTAAACAGATTATGTCAAATTTTAATTTCTCTATTTTATGAAAGATTTTCCTTCTTTTAGTAGCTGAATTCAGTCCATTTATATTCAAAGAAATCAATTTTTTTTCCTCCATGATTATGATTTATATTTAGGTCTAACCGCTCTCGTTGATCTTACTTCACGTTGTTCTTTAGTCTCCGCTTGTCCACCTACTGCACCTTCTTCTTTTCCCATTTCTTGAAATTCGGTTGGGGTAATCTCTTTTTCTATCTCTGTTTCTCTTCTTTTAAGAAATTCATTGTAAAACGCTTCTGCTTCGTCAGTTGAGTCAATTCTGTATCTCTGGTCTTTCCATGTAACCATTAATCCTTCTGGAGTCAACCATCTGTAGTTCACCTCCTTTTCCAATAATATTTTAGTCAGAAATCGATATTCTCTTCTCATCTCTCTAACTTTTCTGGGAACTTGTTTTAAAACCAAAATCTCTTTATCTTTATATTTCAATGTCTTCTCTCTTGCCACTTGTAATATCTGTGTTTTAATAGATTTTTTAGTAAATCTGATATGAACTTCTCTTGGTAACTTATTCCTCGACGCATATCTTGTAAAAACTCGATATATCTCATCTATTCCATCCATCATCTTTTCATCTGTTATTCCCAGAGCTTCAGCCAAGATTTCTATCATTACTGCAGCAAGATCTTGTCCTTTTTCTTCCTCTATATTTTGAAATCTGAGATAATATTCTGATCTGTCCATCTCCCACTTCAACATCTCATTCTTACTTTGTTCAAGCGTGGTCACTCTGTCATCAATATTTCCAATTTTCTCGTCTCTTTGGTTGTCTTTCTCTTCCATTTTTTGCAATTTCTCATCTCTTTGGTTATCCTTCTCTTCCATTCTTTGTAATCTCTCATCATATTTCACCATCATTTGTTGGATGCTTTCAATTTTTTGTTCAATGCTTCCCGTACTCATTTTGAGTTCTTGAATTCCTTGTATAACCGTCGTTAAGTCTGTTTGTGCTTTATCTTGCTTCGCCATTATTGAAAGTCGTCCTCCAGTTGATGGTGAGGCAGGCGCAGAAGTTGAGGTGCCAGAAGGTAGAATTTTCTTACTCATTTGAATAGCTCAGAATCTTCCCACTCTTTAATCCAGTTGGCAGAGTGGTAATTGTAATCCAATTAGGGAAAGGAAAAACGTAAAAAGAAAAAAAGAATAGCCAGTAAAAAATAAAAGGCCCAAAATTCAAAAAGAAAAAGGTTTCAAAAAAAAAAAAAAAGGTTTCTTCAGGTTCTTCTAAACCTTAATCCTCAGTTACGATAGTCAAACAAAAAAAAAAAAGAGTAAAACCCAATAATATTAAAAAAAAATAATAATAATAATAATAAAGGAAAAAGAGAAAAAATTCTTCAGGTTCTTCACACCCTAATCCAATTGCGAGGTCTCCAAATAATAAAACATAGCCATAAAAGGGAAATATATATATATATATATATATATATATATATATATATATATATATATATATATATATATATATATGTATATATGTAAAAAAACAAGAATCCCCCAAGGAAAAGAAAAAAAGAGAAAGGAAAAATATTCTGAGGCTTTCCCTTTAGAAAAGAAATAAATGAAAAATAGTAATAATAATGATGAGCGAAAATGTAAGATTATTACCAAATGCTGTGGGGTTGAGGAGGAGGGGTAAAAGCTAGCAACCAGTAAAGCAAAAAACACACTGCGTTTTATTTAAACGTCCAAGGCTCTTATTATGGCAAGCTTCGAAGCCAGACTTCAAATATTCAGTTGATTGTAGAAACCCCAAGAGACACCTGTGGAAATGTTTTTCAGATTTCTTCCCTCTATCTTATCAACTCCGTGTCCTTGGGAAAAAGTTTCTCACAGTTCTCACAACTTCAAATAAAATATCTTCAAGCCTCTAGTTGGCAGTGTTACAAAGTTACAAAGTTTCTCTACTCCACTCCCCCTTCTTCCCCTCCAAAAAAAAAAAGAAAAACCCAATAAAAAAAAATTACGCATATATATATATATATATATCAAAAAGAAAAAAAGAAAGATTACTAAAGGGAGCCTCTATTAAAAATATAAACAGTCAGACCAAAGAAAATGGATAAATATAAAAGGGGAAACCAGTCTGGTTACAATTACTGATCACAATAGAAATTCATTGAAAAGAAAAAAAAAAGGTAAAAAGCCAAGCCTCATTTTGACAGCTCTAAAAAAAAGTCGCCACTAAATCCACCTTATCGAGTTCTGTCAAAAATCTTACAGATTTCTTCTAGAGTGAGCTTAAGTTCCAGATAATTAAAATAAAATCTCACCAGCCGATGCACTTTCTCTTTCTGTCTTCTCTTCCTTCCGGAGCTGTCCCTGCTTCAGCAGCTTAATGGCTGCCTCTCCGCTGCTGGTAAAGGGGCTTCTTCTGGATCTTCCAGGGACTTGCGGTGTCCCTGTGATCAGCAGAACGCGCCCCTTATTATCACCGTCCCTACGGGACGGTTTAGGTCCGTTGGGACCGACCAGGGCGAAGATCTCAGCTGTAATTTCGGAGCCCCGAAATTACAGCTGTAGCGCGGCGACGTGGCTCCGCCTTCTCCAAGCTGTCTGCAAATTCTGATAACGAGCAGAACTATAAATCAGAGACGAATGGCAAACAGAATACTTTGTCCAAACTGCAGATGCAAATTAACAAGTTTGACCCGAATGGGGATTCAAAGCTAACACGCCTCCTTATATTCCCTGAGGGGTGTGTCAGTCTCTTTCCTCAGTCCCTGATTCGACGTCTCCTTCCAGTTTGTGCTTGACATTTCTGCTTACATCTGTTCCTTGTATCAAGCCAAGATTCTTCGGTTTGATCTTCATCCAAGGACTCTGGCACGTTCTCCTGATTATCTGCCGACACAGGTATAGCTAATAAGGAAGGTCCTGGAGAGGATGAGGATTCCGAAACTTCCAGCAAAGCAGGTTCAAACCCCAATGCCCTATCTTCCTCTTCCTCTTGGCTCACATCTGTATGTCCCATCAAAGCAGGCTCAAATCCCAATGCCAAATCTTCTGCACCACTTGAGCCTGTGTCTTCTGACATAGCAGGCTCAAACCTCCTAGTCACAACACTATCCCTCACCGCAGGGCCCTTCCCCCGAGTCTGATGATCCGGATGCGGTTTCGATGAAAATTGTGCATGAAACATCTGGATAAGGTCCGGGGCGTGAACCGTGGAAGCATCCTCCCAGCCTCTGATCCATTCTCCAGCCTCCCGATGAAGTACTGAAATCATCCTTTCAGCCAGCAAGAATCCCGAATGCTGACCACTGTATCATCAACAGCAGGATCATCGCTGGGTACAGATGGAGAAACCGTACCAGTGGGAGAACAGAGAGTACATGATGGGGTGTCAGGAACCAGAAGGGAATGGTGGAAAACAGGATGAATGGGCATGGAGCGCGGTAGGGTGAGCCGATAAGCAATGGATTGATGACCGCCTCGATAGGAAAGGGACCAATGAAGCAATGATCCAACTTCTTAACCGGACGATCAACCCGGAGATGCTTCGTGGACAACCACACCCTGTCCCCCACAGTCAGCGGAGCCGTCGCCTGACGCGAACGATCCGTGAACCTTTTATAGTCCGCCTTAGCCCGTTCCAATTGTTGGGAAATCAATTGGTGCACTGAATGTAGTTCAGATAAAAAGTCTCGTGTTTCTGGAACTGGGGAATCCAAGATCGACAAGGGGAAAAACCTCGGATGGTAACCCACATTTGCGTAAAAAAGCGTCATGTGAGTGGAGGTGTGCTGAGAATTGTTAAAGGCAAACTCCGCCAAGGGGAGATAGGTCACCCAATCGTTCTGTCGATGGTTGACAAAACATCTGAGTTATTGGGCGAGGATGCCAATTACTTTCTCAGTCCCGCCATTGGTCTCCAGATGGTGCGCTGACGCCAAACATACTTGCACCCGTAATGCAGTCATTAGGCTCTTCCAGAATTGAGCAGTAAACTGGACACCGCGATCTGAAACTACTCTGTCCGGTAGGCCATGCAAATGGAATACATGTTGCAGAAATAGTTGGGCAGTAACACGAGCCAATGGTAACTTCCGACAGGGGATAAAGTGGGCCATCTTGGTTAGCATATCAACCACCACAAGTACCGTCGTATAACCCAACAAAGAGGGCAAATGTGTTAAAAAGTCCATGGAGATTGCCCCCCACGGTCGGTTCGGAGTTGGTAGTGGTTGAAGGAGAGTAGGAGGCACACCCAACGTGGCTTTCGCTTGCCGACACGGTACACAGGAGGTGACATAGGCGAAGACATCATGCCGGACTCGAGGCCACCAAAAAGTCCTTGTGACCAGATGAAGGGTTTTAAAGAACCCAAAATGGCCCGCAGCTGGGTTGTCATGACATTGGGTCATGATGAGGGCTCTAAGTGTTCTGGTGGGCATGTACAATTGGCCCCGATGTCCATGGGGAGTCAGGTCCAATTTCCCCCATTCTTTGCTGCGACCAATCGTCTAAGCGCTGCGCCTCTCGTACCCGAGCCCTTAAATCCACCGGTTCCTGAATAACGGCCAAAGATTCCGGTGGCAGTACCGTACGTGGAGGAAGGGGGTCCTCAGGACAAAGATACTCCGGTTTATGGGACAGAGCATCTGCTCTCCGATTTTGACCACTGGGAATGTAAGTGACCGAAAAGTTGAACCTAGCAAAGAACAACGATCACTGGATCGGTCGTTGGTTCAACTTCCTAGCAGTGGTCAAGTGCTGCAGATTACGATGATCCGTCCGAACCTCCACCTTATGCTGAGCCCCCTCAAGGTGATGTCGCCAGGTCTCAAACGCAGCCTTGATGGCCAGCAACTCATTTTCCCAGATTGTATAATTGCGCTTGGAAGTAGTAAGTTTCCGTGAATAATATGTGCATGGAAAAAGAGGTGCACCATCCGCTGGGACTTGTAACAACACTGCCCCAATGGCCACATTGGATGCATCCATCTCTACCACAAATGGATGATGGGGATCAGGATGCCTCAAGATCGGTTCTACAAAGGCTTTCTTGATAGCCTCAAAGGCCTTTTGCTGTGGGGGCCCCCACTGGACCTTCTTGCGAAGGAGCTGGGTGATGGGATCCGTCAGCTTGGCAAAACCCGGGATGAATGATCTGTAATAATTAGCGAACCCCAAGAGACGTTGCATGTCTTTCACTTGACGAGGGGGTTCCCAACTACACAAAGCCTCTACTTTCCGCGGGTCCATGGCAATGCCTTCGGGAGAGATGATATGCCCCAAGAACTCTATGGAAGTCTGGAAAAAGAGGCACTTCTCCAGTTTCGCATAGAGTTTATGCTCCCGAAGACATTGTAATACCTGGAGGACTTGACGAAGGTGGCTTTCCCTGGAATTAGAATAAATTAAAATGTCGACCAGGTACACCACCACGAACCGATCAAGCATGTCCCATAATATATTGTTCATCAAATGCTGGAAGACCGCGGGGGCGTTGGTTAACCCAAATGGCATCACGGTATATTCAAAGTGGCTGTATTGAGTACCAAACGCCGTCTTCCATTCGTCTCCTTTGCACATACGCACCAGGTTGTAGGCCCCTCGAAGATCGAGCTTGGTGAAAAGAGTGGCCTCCCTCAACCGCTCCATCAGCTCTGGAATGAGCGGCAAAGGATAACTATTCTTCACCGTAATGGCGTTCAACCTGCGGTAGTCACAACACAAACGTAAACCTCCCATCTTCTTTTTTACAAAAAGGACTGGAGCGGAAAGAGGAGACGATGACGGCCAGATAAACCCCCGGGCCAAGTTCTTGTCCAAGAAATCGCGAAGAGCAGCCATAGAATACAGACGACCCTTGGGTAGCGGAGCATTGGGCAGTAGGTCCACAGGCCAATCATAGGGTCAATGCGGGGGTAACCTATCTGCCTCCTTCTCACTAAAAACATCTGAAAAGTCAGATAGTTCAGGAGGTACAGAGACGGTGGGGGCAGTGATGTCTTGACCTGCACAGGTGTGTCTTAGATGGTCCACACACTGGAGACTCGGGAACGAAATGGCGTTCTGTGCCCATGCTACCCGAGGATAATGCAACCGTGGCCAAGCCATTCCTAGAACCAGGGGGAGATGGAGGTCCGATGTGATGTAAAAACTAATCGCCTCTTCATGGTCCCCAATGACCAGGCGTACCGGCTGAGTAGCAAAACGAATAGGCCCAGCCTGTAGTTCCCGCCCATCAATTGTTTCCACCTTAATGGGAGGCTCCACCGCAACCAAGGGAATGTCAAAATGTGTTGCAAAAGCCCGGTCCATAAAATTGGTCATAGCTTGCAAGGAATGGAATTTGTGTCATTTTATCACGATTCTCAACAACTGAACATACAGGAGCCCTCGGGGATGCCCTCTCTAGGTGGAGACAAGTCAATGTCTTTGTTCACTTCATAGAATATGTTTCCCCTTTGGACAGAATTCTTCCTTTCCATTTAACATTTGAAAGTTGGCCAGGACCCATTGAAGGGAAAGTCTGGATCATGACAGTCTTTTCAGAATTGAATATGAAAAACCACAACTTTTTCAAATATGTCCATAGTATTTGGTATTTTAATTTTCAGGAGAACAAAATGCCAAAAGATGATGCCTTTGAACCCTCTTTATTTTTAAATTCCCAGTTTGAAGTACAGTCTTTTCAATGTAGTTTCTCAAAGCACAAGTTTTCTGTCCGAGGCCGGAGAAAATGCACCCAAAAAGCAACACTGGAGAGCCAAGAGAAACAGAACAGTATCCAGATTGCAAATGACCACCAGATTTACAGTATCATGAAGATGCTGGCTCATGCCTTGAATGCTGCATATTCCTCTGGATCCTGGAGAAGAAGGAAGGAAGGCAAAAAGAGTTCAGGGACTGCAATGCTTCAGCCATGGCAGGTATGGAATCCTGACAAGGATCAATCAAACAATTTTAGCACTGATGATGCTTCCTAGTTTGGATAATGAAGCTACCAGCCTCTGAGAGCATCAAGGACCCCTCAAACTTATTTCTTTTGAAAAGGAATCCAAAGGAGAAGGAGAAGAACAATCTCAACTTACTTATGCTACAAAAGGCCAATATATTTGGCCAATCTAATACCTTACTTTCATAAACATGAAATTCCAAAGGTGCTTTTTCAGGAGGCAATTGGACTTTCTTGTTTCTCTTTGAAGATATTTGACTTCTCATCCAATAAGTTTCTCCAGTTCTGACTGGATGGTGGGGGTAAAGAGATTTATATTCCTTGTAGGCAACTGGTCATTTGAATTCCTTCTGAGAGCCATTGAGGCCACTTGGAGAGTCATCTGAGTAGTGCAGATGTGTGTGGAGCCTTCTTGGAACTGTTAAAAAGACTGTGTTGTGGAGCTGTGCTTTCTGCAGGATATTTCTGGCCTGTGTCCCTTCACTGCTGAAAACAGATGCAGGTTCCGTCCAGTCAGAGCTGAAGAAACTTCTTGGATGAGAAGTGAAATGTCTTCAAAGAAAAAACAGAAAGTCCACTTGTCTCTTGAAAAAGCACCTCTGGGACAACGATAACCTGGGTGACTGAGAATCTCCATAGAAATAAATTTGAATAGAATATTCTCCCTGACTCCATTACCACAGTAAGAGACTATCATGTTTACCAGTCAGATCATGAAATTCGTAGAGGAGGTGGTGTTGCTATCTTCTATAAAAAGTCCTTACATCTAAAAAAAACATCCAAGTTATCCAGGAGCTTGATGAGACCATCATCTGTGAACTATCCTTAAATATCACATTTCGATTCTTACTATGTCACAGAGCACCTGATTATGACATCGAACATGTAAACAAGCTAAATTCACTACTAACATGGGCAACATCCTGCCTACATGCTTTTATCTTTCTTGGTGACTTCAATCTACCTCATATTGACTGGACCTAAATGAATGTACAACTGAACCCATACACTCAACCTTCCACAATGCTGTTACAAATCTGGGACTGGAACAACTAGTAACCAACAATACTAGACTAAACAACTGCCTTGATCTCATCTTCTGCAATAGTTTGAATTTAATTTATGGAATACAAACTAAAGTACCCTTTTCCAGCATTGACCACAATATGATTGACTTTTGTCTCAACATACGCCCACACAAAAATAATCACAATGACGTAATCCCCAATTATAACTTCAAAAAAGGCAACTATGATCTTATAGACAATGATCTTTCATCCATTGATTGGCAATATCTATTAACTGGATGCAATACTGTTGAAGACCATTACAACATATTTTTACTTGAAGCCAAAAGAGTCATCAAACTATAAGTACCAACAACAACTCCCAAAACAACAAAAAAAAAAAAACAGATTACCCATAACAATAAGGAAACTTCAATCCAAAAAGAGATCACTCTGGCGGAAAAACAAATCTGGTCATGTTGCCAATTTCAAAAGCCGATACAAAAATTTATGCCACCAGTTAAAGACTGAATGCACCAATTATCACATTAAACAAGAGGAAAACCTTTTACGCACCAATTCCACCCATGCTTTTTACAATTTTGTAAACAACAAACCAAAAGACTGAAGGTCCATCCCACCCCTGATAGGACCTAATGGTAAAGACTGCAACGACGACACCATTAAAGCCAACATCTTTAACACATTCTTTGGCTCATTATTTGTAAACAGCAATGGATCATGCCCAGTATTTCCTAGCCGAACTATGGAAAACTACAATGATCTAATACATATCGATTTTACAGAACACAATGTTGAAAAAGCACTATGCAATCTAAAACCATCTCTATCTATTGGACTGGACAGAATATGTGCCTACTTCTTAAAAAAGCAATCCACTGCCATAGCAGAACCTCTAAGCACAATCTTTGAAAAATCTTTCAGGACCATCTCCTTGCCTAACCTATGGTCACAAGCCACGGTCATCCCCATCTTCAAAAAGGGAGACCCCAGCCTAATTGAAAATTACAGACCAATCTCCTTATGCTGCGTCACCTGTAAAGTCATGGAATCAATTATTAAATAATCCATTATCCTCCACTTAGAGACAAAGAACCTACTCTCCAATAAACAATTTGGTTTCAGAAAAAAACTATCCTATAATCTGCAACTCTTACACTGCAAAAACATATGGACTACACAACTCGATCAGGGCAAAACAACAGATGGAATCTACATATATTTCTGTAAAGCCTTTGATTCAGTGGTACACAACATACTACTCCTAAAACTAAAATTTTATGCTATCTCTGGACACCTGCATAACTGGATAGTAGCATTCCTGTCAAACAGACAACAAATGGTCAAAATTGGGAGTGTCCTATCAAATTCTGTACCTGTCAACAGTGGTGTCCCCCAAGGCAGTGTTCTAAGACCAACTCTCTTCATACTCTACATAAATGACCTCTGTGATCATATTAAGAGCAACTGCGTTCTTTTCGCTGATGATGTTCAATACCACAGACAATACTGCTACCCTTCAAAAAGATCTTGACTATGCATCAGAATGGTCAAACAAATGGCAACTTCAAATCTCAACAAATAAATGCTCTGTCTTACATATTGGCAAAAAAGATCAGAAAATAAAATGCAAGCTGAATAGTCAAGACCTTGTTGATGATCCAAGCTCTGTAAAGGACCTTGGAATACTCATCTCTAATGATCTAAGTGCTAGAGCCCACTGTAACTACATAGCCAAAAAGGCATTAAGAGTTGTTAACCTAATCCTATGTAGCTTTTTCTCTGGTAATATCACACTACTAACCAGAGCATATAAAACATTTGCTAGACCAATACTCGAATACAGTTCATCAGTCTGGAACCCACATTACGTATCTGATATTAGCACAATTGAGAAAGTCCAGAAATATTTCACAAGAAGAGTTCTCCACTCCTCTACTCGTTGTAGAATACCTTATGCCACCAGACTTGAAATTCTAGAACTAGAAAACCTTGAATTACGCCGTCTTCGGTCTGATTTAAGCATGGTATATAAAATCATACATTGCAATGTCCTACCTGTCAATGAATACTTCAGCTTCAACCATAACAACACAAGAGCACACAATAGATACAAACTCAAGGTTAATAGCACCAAACTTGATTGCAGGAAATACAGCTTCAGCAACAGAGTGGTCAATGTCTGGAATACTCTACCTGACTCTGTGGTTTCTTCCCCAAACCCCAAAAATTGTAACCTTAGACTGTCTACTATTGACCTCACCCCTTTCCTAAGAGGTCTGTAGGGGGCATGCATAAGCGCACCAATGTGGCTACCATCCCTGTCCTATTGTTTCTTTTATTTTTCTTATATGTACCCATTTCATGTATTCATAACTATGTATATATTTATACCTATTATCTTGTAAGCAATTGACAAATCAAATAAATAAATAAAATAAATAAATGAGAGTTCAGAGGGACTCACAGTTGTTGCAAATGTGGCAAAAGTGGCCATTTGTCTAAAGACTATAACAGTCAGAGAAAAATGTGAATGGCAAATTCCAAGCTAAGTGTCAGGGTCCCTACACAAAATAAAAGGAGAACCGGGCAAAAAAATTACAAAACTAAACTGGAAGACAAGAAAAAGCAAATCTACCATGCCAGCTTCCAGAGAAAATGCCACAGGAGAGCCAAACCTTGGATGGCTTTGCTGGCACTAAAGGAATGACATCCAGAATTATTGGGTGAAGTTTGAGAATAAATACTGCAACCATTCCATGGAAAAATGTGTATTGTTTTAGACATAACAGATAATCAAAAGAAACAGAAAAGAAACATGCAACTGTGGGAAAAGCAGTCATTAGTCCAAAGACTGTAAAATCCAGAGAATAAATGGAATGCTTTCAAGTAGTACATGGATCCCTGCAGAAAGAAACATATGTTCCCAGTAAAAAATAATGGGATTGCTGTGAGAGACTTAGTAGATACTGAGAGTAGATGGACATTGGTATGGCCTCATTTAGTAAAAAAAAAAAAAAGGTATAATCACACTACTTACAAGTGTATTGGGGCAGACTGAGATGGTTGCATGGGTCAAGATCAAAGTAAAGGCACAAAGAAAAGAACAGGCAGGAGTTATTCTTAACTTGCTGTGTAACTAGTAGTTGGAATAGATTTTCCACTTATTGAAAGTTGGACTCAGAGGAAAGGATTGAGAAAGGAGGATAAGATTGTGTGAATAGCTAAATAGCTAAGGCAAAGATGAAGATGGTCTAAAATTTAAAAAATGTGTATTTCAGGCCTCCTTGAAATAATGGATAAGGATTGATTCAAGCCAGTGTCTAAGGTTCCTGGCCAATGCACCACAGGACGAAGGGGCTGCTGAGCTAGACAATGCCAATGAATTCATCCAGCAACTCCAGGTTAGATCTGAAGACACAGACTGCAAGAATGAAAACGAAGCCCTGATTAAGACTATGAAACAGGAGAATTGTCTCCCTGTTTGTCTGGGATTTCAGAAAAGTAGCTGGAAACCTTAGACACTGGCCTGAATCAATCCTTATCCATTATTTCAAGGAAGCCATAGACCCAGAAATTAGAAACGCATTTGGCATCCAAGGGGTAACAAACCGTCTGCAGGACTGGTACACTGTGGCCGTGGCAATGGATCGGGAAATCAATCCTCACCTCAAACCCGAACAAGAGAAGCAGGCAAGAAGACCCCTGGGCCAACGAGCCCCAGTGAAGCTGCCTGAACCACCATTGGCCCAACAGCCTAACATAATTAAATGCTACTGATGCGGTCAACTAGTGCACTGAGCATCTGAGTGCTTAGTTCCTGCACCTCAACCTCAACCTCCCTCAGCAACCAGAGGAAGGAGGACCCCAAGCAAGCCAATTCACCTGACAAATCATAGAGGTTCCCTCTCACAAATGAAGGCAAGGAATTTCCTGCTAGAGAAACCCACTCCAGAACTGCTAGTCAGGACAATGACCCCATGGTGAGTGAAGCCACCTGCCCTTTCACTGTTAAAGTCAGGCTAGTATGCCAGAGACCAGGGTTCAAGGGGAAGTGGAAGCAATGATAGATACGGGCTGCACCAGGTGCCTAATCGGGTTCCCCATCATTGAGCAGTTAAAAATAAAGACAAAACCCCTAGTCTGGCCAATCCACTTTGGATGGGACCCTGATAGGTGGAGCCCCTGCTACCCTAATCACTGAGCCTGTTAGGATGGAGAAGGGGTGACACCAAGAACTTATACAATTCATGGTAGCTCTGAAAATGACTGAGTCTGTTATATTGGGGCTAGCCTGGTTGGACAAGTGGGCCCCAATGAACAAATGGAAAGATGACTACAGAAAAATTGGAATAGACATCAGCACCTTATTGTGCCAATACCTCCGGAGAGCTGTCAGTCACCGACTAGCCCCAAACCACTGGAAGTAGCAGCAACCACTGTAGAGATGCTGTCCAGCTGCGCCCAGGTCCCCAAAGAATACTAAGACCTGGCCGCTGTCTTTTGTGAAGAGGATTGCCATGTTCTCTCGCCCCCACCACCCTTCTGATTGCACAATTGAAATTGAATCATGGGCTAAGCTACGCAAGCCTAAAATGTATTCGATGACCCCAAAAGAAATGACTGAATTGAGAGAGTACATTGATGCCAATTTAGCCAGAGGGTTCATCCAACCCACAAAATCCAAAGTAGCTGCCCCCATTGTAGGGGTGGGATGCTACCGGTTCTGCCCGGCTCTATAGAACTGGTAGCTCTGAAGAGCAGCAGACACTGAACCAGTTCTGTGTTTGCTGCTGTTTGGTCTGCCCGCCCGCCCGGGCTCTTACCTGTCCTTTATTTCCTGCTTTTTCAACCTTGGCTGCTTTGCGCAGCACAGCTGAGATTGAAAAAGCAGGAAAAAAGAGGCTTTTCAAACACTGTGCACCCATGTGCAGCACTTTTCAACTCTCCGGGTGGGACAGCTTAAGGTTTTTTTTACACATGCATGTGTTCACGAAGCGCAATTAAGTCTCCCTCGAATACTAGGGAAAAATACATAATAGCTTGTTAAAACTGGCTGTCAGTTCAAGACTGAGGCCACAGCCAGCAGCTGTGTACCACAAAATGATTCTGGTACAGGGTGAAACCCATTATGCAGTGGAAAAAAAACTAGATTCTAAATTGCATAGAGGCAGATTTTGGTAGCTGGTTCATTGGAAGGGGTATCCTTTGTGAGAAGTTACTTGGGTTAAGAGCTGGGATGTCAAAGTGGACGCCCTAGTAAAGCAGTTCCATGATAAATTCCCAGAGAAGCCAAAGGGTCCTCCTGGGGTGGGGGAGAGGTGGCTAATTGCTTGCTGATTGAACTAACCCCCTGATTGTTTCTCATTCCAGGACGTGATTCTCACCTGATGGGGGGGCTGTCAGCTTGGAAGCCATTTTTCTTTGAGGCTTCTGGGATGCCACATTCAGTGCCTGGAAATTTGGGAGGGGGTTTCAAGGAGCCGTGGAAGATTAGCCACCACAACGTTCCTTTCTTAGAGAGTCAAGGACATGTAACCTTGCACCTGGAGGGGAGTTCCTGGGGATAGTCTTCAGTTGGAATGAAGTAATGATTGGAACATGTGAGGAACTATTGGGTGTAGGGGTTGGATTTTGGATTCTCTTTGGGCTAGGAAAACCCGGAAATTTCAGATTCGGGTTTTCCTCAGATGTGCCAATATCACATCTCTAATAAAATGGACCTTTGAGAAGATGACAGTATCAGAGACTTTTAATATGGAGATTGTTACTTGGAATGCTGACAGTGTTTATCAATTCCACACAGTAAGATTTCCAGTTCATTTTTAACAAAATCAAACTCATAACACTTTTTATCCAATTGAAATCTTTCTTTTAGTTCTTGGTATTTTATTTGATGGCAAATAACCTTCTGATTCAAGTTCTTCCCTCAATTTTAATAAATGGCCACCAGAGTTGAAAAATAGAACTTTGCCATATGCCCACCAGTCCGGCTTCACCACCATTTCTTTTCTGAAAAAAAGCTTCCTGGGGTGACAGTTCCCTTCCATAAAAACTTGGAAATATCTTCCATCATTGTTTAAATGGATTATCAGTTGTAAGTATGGGTAATGTCATAAAAATAAATAAATGAACAAACATTAAATGGTCAAAACCTGTTAATCAAGCCTACTAAATGACATTTCTGAAAAATAACAGATTTCTAAAAGTCATTTTTTAATTTTATTTTGACATCAAGTGTTCTTTGGTATTCAAATCTGGCCTAAAAATAATAATGTAGCACTTGGGGATGAAGATGCAGCTCAAGAGTCCAGCACTGGAGGCCAAGATGGAGAAGACCTGAACAGCCACGGTGTACTTCCCCTTGGTGCTCAAGTAGGCAGGCACAAAGGATACCCAGACACTGCAGAAGACCAGCATGCTGAAGAAGATCAGCTTGGCTTCGTTGAAGGCCCCAGGGAGATTCCTGGCCAGGAAAGCCACTGTGAAGCAGATAGCAGACAGGAAGCCCATGTACCCAAGGGCTACATAAAACATGGTGGCAGAACCTTCATTGCATTGTAGGATGATTTCTCTAAGTTGGGAGTGCATGTCAGAGTCAAGAAATGGGGGAATGTTCCCAACCAGATGCTGCAGATGACAGCTTGGACACCAGAGCAACAAAGGATGATGGAGTTGGCAGCTCTTCCCCAACCATCTCTGCACTTTATTCCCTGGTTTTGTGGCCAAGAAGGCTAACACCACCATGATTGTTTTGGCCAAGATTGAAGAAATGGCAATTGAGTAGACAATGCTGAAGGCTGTTTGTCAGAGGAGGCAAGTCACCCTCCTTGGCCGGCCAATGAATAGGAAGGAGGTCAAGGTGGAAAGTTGAAGAGAGACCAGAAGGATGTAGGAGAGATCCCGGTTGTTGGCTTTGACAATTGGTGTTTCCATGAATTTAACAAAGATCCCCAAGCCAAAGCCTGAGGTTAAAGAGAGGAACAAGGCAATGGCAGTCAGGATAATGCCCAGATTTTCCTTATAAGAAAGATAACTTTTAATCTTGGGGATACAGTGAACTCGATTGATGTTTGGATGTTGATCATCTGGACATTTGGTACATTTGTCTGCATCTGAAAAAGAGCAAGAAGAGGGTCTCCATTTAACATGTCCTCTAATCAAGTGCATTGTTTAGGTAAACTTGTTTTTGGTGTGAATGATTGGGTGTAGGTGAAATCAATATATTTCTTTATTTCCTCCAGCTAGAACATCTTAATATTCTTTCTTTTTTACTGTTACCAATTTATCAATGAACTGGTTGAGAGAATAGAAGGGGAAGAAAGGATTCAAGAAACAAAAGCAGTTCACCATTTTACCTGTCCACTGCTGAATCTCTTGCAAATTGGAGCCCAGCCTTTTGTCAATGCTTTGAGGCACCAATGAGATAGATAGTGGAATTAAGTACATGTGAAGGATCACTTAATGCAGCTTATGCTAGATGAAAATGATAAACACTAACTTTGCCATGGAGAAGGAAATTTTAGGTGGAGTGGCCCTTGAAGATGAGTTGGATATAGAGTGAGGACATCAAAATGTATTCCTCATTTTTTTTTTATCAGAAAGAGCAACATCTTCCAATAAGTCTTTTTTATTAGAACACATCAAATCCGGAATTTTACCCAGTAAAAGCATACATTTGAAACTTCCCCCATAGTCACATTCTCCAATCAGGTTACAATTCATCTGCCCGATGATGCCAGACTTCACCTTCAGGCAGCTGCAGACACACTCTCTATTCCCACAGGAAAAGAATTTCACCCAGCCAAAAATCCCCCTTATCTATGCTCCCTCCTCCCAGTTGCTAGAATGTGGCAAGCCTCAATACCCACAGTCCCTTTTATACAATAATAAAGAAGCGAAGAAAGAATAAAATGACTATAATAAAACATGGCTACACATATGTAATCTTCAGGGTCAACTCTCACCCCTCCCATCCCTTCTCCAAGGACCACAAGTTTGAAAATTGCTTTAAGAGGAGCCTCCAGCAGAACCTCTGCAATGTCAGCCTCAGGAAATATATAACCCACAGTTCAACCCTGAGCTACAAATATTCTCTTCTATTGATAATCACTTTTTGGTTAGAGGAACTCAGAACTTGCTTATATGACATGGCTCCCAGTGGATTTCATTCTATATTTTGATATAATTTCTGTAAATAAGGAATGTAGAATTATAATGGCTGAGTATTTGATCCTTCAAACATAACAAATACAAAGCTAAGGGATAAACAAATAAAAAGTTTTGGGGGAAAAAAGGCTCAGGAAAGAAAAAGAGTGAAAGTGTAAGAGAGAAAGAAGAAAAGAAGGAAAACTGAAAAAGAATGACTCTCAACTTTATTTGGTACAGATAAAAGTAAAAAATATATCAAACTTTTACTCTAAGATTAACATTTGTCTACATTATTTCCATAATCCCTTATTTAAACATCAAAGCCCAGATCAACTTTTTAATTTCAGTTTCTCACAAAAAGTCCAGTAATGGTTCGTAATGGTTCGTAATCACTGTTAATGAGACCACAACTGATTTATTTAATTGCACCAAATTTAAATAAAACAGGAATGGAAAATCCTAAACTTTAGTGTAGACCCACACTTCTCAACTTTGGCAACTTTAAGGTGCATGGACTTCAATTCCCCAGGCAGCATAAAGTTCATCCATCTTACATTTGCCAAGACTGAAAAATGCTGATCTACAGGTAGGGATTTTTCCATTCCTCTTTACTGGTTCCTACTTACTTTTGAGCAATCATAATGCAAAAATCCTCATTCCAAACTGACTCCACAGTAATGATAATGCAAAATCTCCATTCCAAACTGACCCCAAAATAATGATAATGCAAAATCCCCATTCCCAACTCACACAGTAATGATCATGAAAATATCCATTCCCAACTCACCCTGGAGCAGGGTTTTAGACCTGGAAGGTGTCCTGCACCAACCTGGAAGCCAAAATGGGGCACATGGAGAGACTCAGGGAGGGGCGAGATGGGGGGTAAGCCAGAGGTGGGATTAGCCAGTTTTCCAAATTGGGCAAAAGGTTAACAACCAGTTCACATGAACCAGTGAGAGCCGGCTGAATCCCACTTCTGAATGTATATGTTGCTCAAGAGTCAAAGAGATTGGACCCACCCCAGCCAAGCCTTTCAAAATAATTGTTCATGGAAAATCTCAGGATCTCTGATCCTCCCCAAAGTCTGTCCCTTTCTCCTGCTGTCACTCACCTTCCTGGGTGGAGATGGTTCCTTCTGCACAAGGACAACAATTGTAGCAGCAGATGGGTTTCCCTTCCTAGCCACCTTCATTAAACCAGGAGGACAGCTTTCCCACACACCTGGAAGGAGGCAGGGGCTTGCCAGAAAGAGGGGGAATAATATCCATTACATGAATTATTTTATTTCCTAAATTAGGTAAAATAAAAGGTTGGGGATCTCCAATTCAAGGTTTAGCGTTGCTAAATCTGCATACAGATGGCAGGTTGAACAACTATAGTTTGAATAATTTATATAGTTTATATAGTTTATATAGTTTGCAATAGTTTGAATTTAATTTACGGAATACAAACTAAAGAACCCTTTTCCAGCAGTGACCACAATATGATTGACTTTTGTCTCAACATACGTCCACACAAAAATCACCACAATGATGTAATCCCCAATTGTAACTTCAAAAAAGGCAACTATGATCTTATACACAACGATCTCTCATCCCTTTGATTGGCAATCTCTATTCAATGGATGCAATACTGTTGAAGACCATTACAACATATTTTTACTTGAAGTCAAAAGAGTCATCAAACTATATGTACCAACAACAACTCCCAAAACAAAACAAAAAGCAGATTACCCATATCAATAAGGAAACTTCAATCCAAAAGAGATCACTCTGGCGGAAAAACAAATCTGGTCACGCTTACAATTTCAAAACCGATACAAAAATTTATGCCACCAGATAAAGACCGAATGCACCAATTATCACATTAAACAAGAGGAAAACCTTCTAAGCACCAATTCCACCCTGCTTTTTACAATTTTGTAAACAACAAACTAAAAGACTCAAGGTCCATCCCTCCCCTTGATAGGACCTGATGGTAAAGACTGCAACGACGACACCATTAAAGCCAACATCTTTAACACATTCTTCGGCTCAGTATTTGTAAAAAGCAATGGATCATGCCCAGTATTTCCTAGCCGTACCACAGATAACAACAATGATCTAATACATATCGATTTCACAGAAGACAATGTTGAAAAATCACTACACAATCTAAAACCATCTCTATCTATTGGACCGGATGGAATATGTGCCTACTTCTTAAGAAAGCTATCCACTGTCATAGCCAAACCTCTAAGCATAATCTTTGAAAAATCTTTCAGGACCAGCTCCTTGCCTAACCTATGGTCACAAGCCACAGTCATCCCCATCTTCAAAAAGGGAGACCCAAGCCTAGTTGAAAATTACAGGCCAATCTCCTTATGCTGCGTCACCTGTAAAGTCATGGAATCAATTATTAACCAATCCATCATCCTCCACTTAGAGACAAACAACCTACTCTTCAATAAACAATTTGGTTTCAGAAAAACTATCCTGTAATCTGCAACTCTTACACTGCAAAAAACATATGGACGACACAACTCGACCAGGGCAAAGCAATAGACGAATCTACATAGACTTCTGTAAAGCCTTTGATTCAGTGGTACACGACAAAGTACTCCTAAAATAAAATCCTATGGTATCTCTGGACAACTGAATAACTGGATAGAAGCATTCCTGTCAAACAGACAACAAAATGGTCAAAATCGGGAGCGTCCTATCAAATCCAGTACCTGTCAATAGTGGTGTTCCCAAGGCAGTGTCCTAGGACCAACTCTCTTCATACTCTACATAAACGACCTCTGTGATCATATTAAGAACAATTGCGTCTTCGCTGATGATGTAAAGCTGTTCAATACCACAGACAATACTGCTACCCTACAAAAAGATCTTGACTATGTATCAGAATGGTCAAACAAATGGCAACTTCAAATCTCAACAAATAAATGCTCTGTCTTACATATTGGCAAAAAAAATCAGAAAATAAAATACAAGCTGAATAGTCAAGATCTTGTTGATGACCCATGCTCTGTAAAGGACCTTGGAATACTCACCTCTAATGATCTAAGTGCTAGAGCCCACTGCAACTACATAGCCAAAAAGGCATTAAGAGTTGTTAACCTAATCCTACGTAGCTTTTTCTCTGGTAATATCACACTACTAACCAGAGCATACAAAACATTTGCTAGACCAATACTTGAATACAGTTCATCAGTCTGGAACCCACATTATGTATCTGATATTAGCACAATTGAGAAAGTCCAGAAATATTTCACAAGAAGAGTTCTCCACCTCTACTCGTTGTAGAATACCTTATGCCACCAGACTTGAAATTCTAGAACTAGAAAACCTTGAATTACGCCTGCCTTCGGTCTGACTTAAGCATG